>NW_027418344.1:0-90157 GCF_009905375.1 Apium graveolens
CTCACAAATTATGGAGGACAATGATTCGTTGATGGTATTGGGGAGACTTCTTCACCTCTTCCCTCTGACCAAAGTGCATGTTACAGATTCTCACAACTTGTCCATCTATTTTAAAGGCGCTAGAATAAACATTACAAATATTACATATGAAATCCCGCATTTACCAGTGACTTTCTTGTTTAATCTTGATTATTAGACAAAGACAGGGATGGTGTGAATGTTCTCCACAAGGTGGATGAGTTCTAGGCTCTAATTAGATGCAGAGTGCTTGCTGTTGGGTTTTACAACAGATTTCAGTTTCAAATTTGCAGGCTTCCCTCTCTCAGTCTGTTTAGTACACCAAGTCGAGCAAATTTATAATTTCAAATTATGATGTAAGGGACATACTCTGTACTATTATGTTTTGTGCGGAAACTCTTGACCTGACGAAATCTAATTGTAAAATTTTGAAAGATGTTAAAACAACAAAGAAATGTTAATTCGAAGGCATAACTAATAAATAATTATGTTAATTTATTTAGACTAGTTTTTTTGTGCCAAAACTTGGAATAATTAGTGGTATTTTTATTTTTCTTGTTTCGGGGAGACCCTAATACCTTGTTATTTTTTATTCTGTCAGGTTGTAGTGAATATCTATATTTTCTGAACTGAGATTCCCCGTAATACTGTGATGAGACGAGATAGACGGTTCGTATATATGACAGGTATATAGTGATGAAAATCTACATAAGTACACCATCCCAATTGAACTCGACAACAATATTTAGCAGCTGGTCTTTGGTCTGCACGTGAACTGCGAGTTTTTGCTGCAAAATTAATATACATGTCTGTATTATTGGTTTGTAATTTTGTACTTATTCAATCTGATCTTAAGATAGGCTGCCACAATTTTAATGTATAGACTTTTTCTTTCTTTAATCTTCTTTGTATCGGAGGAGAGATATAAAAATCGTAAACATAAATTATATCAAGATAAAATATAAGTAGAAAGGAGTTTTCTTTATTAATAAAATTTCTCATCTAGCCGAATTTTATGCATGATAATGATCTCGAAAATTTAAAAAATAATGCATTAAGATCTGAAGAGATAATACTCAAAAAATTAAATAAATTAAGCATGATCACCTATCGGTGATGGATGGATGAACTGAATACTTGATTTAATTCCAAAAACTTCAATTTCCGAGTTACTCCAATTACCTTTCTATTAAAACCCGGGTCTGAATAAAAATAGTAAAAATTAGTCGCCTACAAAAATTGACTGAACAAAGGTTTCTTTTAGAAGTATCATTTTACAATAAAATAAATTTAACCTTATGAAAAATCTAACCGAATAATTTAAGATAATGTAACATCTAACCAAAGGAAATCTTTTAGTTAGATACATAAAATCTTTAACTCTTCAAAATTTAAAAAAATAAATACCAAAACTTTTACCCAAAATATTTGAATTAAATGTTTATTATTAAGCTAGCACTATTAACCCAATGATATAATAAGATGATCTAAACTCATTTTAAAAATTAAGATTATACACGCCTTAACAATAACTCAGTGTTGCAGGATGACTATAAAATGTATTTCCAAATTGGCAAAATAAATAATATCACTGTATTAGAAATATGGAAATATATCCATTTTAATTAATCCCCAAATCCACTTGTTTAAATTTCTCAAAATGTTGTTTTTGGTCAGGAATTTATCAAGACTATGGATTTTTGCCACGCTACGCGTTCTAAATATAATTAATTTTTTAAAAAATATTAAATAATATAAAGAGCGATGTTTACGTAACTTTTCAGTAGAACACTAACACAACATTACTCTTTTAACGAATTTTTTTTACGCAAATATACTTTTTTCACATATGTTAGAAAAATATATTTTGTGTTGTAATATTTTGTTTTTAAGACATTTCGTGTTGAATATTACTCGGCGTCTCCTTGTACTTGATAATATGTTCACGTAAATAGCATCAATAGCACATCAATAGCATAACCACCCTGAAAATGATTACATTTGAGCTAGATTACATTTAAGCTAGATTACATTTGAGAAAGATTACATTTGAAATAGATTTAGAAAATTTAATCTACAACTATTAGCTTACAATTTTGCTGTATAACCAAAACATGTTATGCACAATATACATGTCAACGATCTTCTTATTAGAAGAAGTTTATAAAATATAGCATATAGATAGATAGATACCTGAGATCATAAGTTATACCTAAGATAATAAAAACTTCATTTTTCGAACATAAGAATTTATAGCAATGACGTTAAATCTTCAAGAGCATAAGTCGAACACTACAATTGTGATAATCCGAGTTCCTGAGATGTGCCATGATCCAAACCTGTCATATTTCATGAGCTTCATGCTAATGTCCATGATCTGCTATAGTACAAAGGGAGTTTCAGATGGCTATATGAAATATTGGTCTATATAGTAGGTTTTGGTATTAGCAGATGATATCCACAAATGTTAGCATACATATCTGAAAGCCGAGAAATCATCTCTTCCACTCTTCCTCTTATATCAGTATTGGTGACAATACTATACATTTCATTAGAGGTGCTATCTATTTCAGCTGGTCAGTTTAAGCAAATGTTGATCAAGAATGAGAATGAAACTAGTCTCTAAACAGCCTAAACATGCTGAGTATGGTGAAAATGAAGACAATTAATATCTTAGTGATTTATAAGATCTTCTTATTAGATACATTTCAGAAAACATGAAGATGGAATTGCACATTATACTTGATAAACAGTCACATCTATTACTTATGAAAACTGTCCTGATGAATATTGTGACTAACAAAGTATGACTCGAAATAATAGAACAGGTGAATCACAACTTGCATTTGAGGCTGATGCAAGTGATAACATTTAAAAATATAGATATTGATTCCATTGTCAAACATTGACACATTGTGAAAGATGTATTCACTTTAAACTTCCACTATAAGCTAGAAATGTGTCCATAAACTAAAAACATGTTATGCACAACACATACGTCAACAATCTTTTAATCAAAATAAGGTTATAGAAATATGGCATAAGGATAGTTAGATAAAAATTCTAGATACATAGGTTCAATTGAAGATAACACAATTCCATTGCGTAAATTTAATAATTTATAGTATAAAGTAAAATCTTGAAAAACATCAGTTGAAGAGTGCATTTGTAACATTTTGAATTCCAAAGATGTGCCATCTTCAAACCCTCTGGCCATAATTCACTTTCTTTCTGATAGTTTCCTTGGACTGCTCTAGTGCAAAGTGAATTCCACAAGTCTACCTCAAGCGGAGGTCCATCTAGCAGGTCTAATGGTCTATTACTCCGTGTATTTGGACATATTTTGTTTGCTATAGGAGGAGGATATCATTTCCAGCAATGTTATTGTACATGTCTGAGAGTAGAGTAATAATCTCTTTCACTCTTCCTCTCATATCAGTATTGGTTACCATCATATACATTTCAGTAGCGGTACTATCTAATTCACCTGGTCTATATAATGCCTTAAAGAAAACGTAAGCAAATCTGGATGAGAAATATGTAGAAGATAGATTTGATAAAACCTGAAGATTAAAATCAACATTATGCCTCTGCAACAGTCTGAGAGATGAGTTAAAGAAACTTGCCCGATGAACATTGTGTCTAACATAAAAAGAAACGAAACCATAGAACTGGTCACGTGTAACTTCCATTTGATGCTGACGAAAGTCATATAGCTTATCTGCAAGTTTAACAGATATTTGATGATGTCAAAAATATTAAGTACAAATGCATGAGAATTTGACTAGATAACTACAACTTACAGTCCTTAAAGCTTTACCAATCTTTAACTTCTGATAACAGCTTCTGTCTGTATTCATATCAGAATTTAAGCAGTTGTAGATCTTGACTTGGCTTCATCTTCTGATCTCTCTGATGTCAGGAGTTGTTCTGAGATAGTTCTTCAATAAACATCTCTCAGCATATCTGAGTTCATCAATCATCCTCCTTTTAGCATCTTTAAGTTCTGCAGAATCTTCACCAGTTTGAAAGATTGCAGCCCTGAGATCATTAATTTTAGCTTTCCTTATGTCCTGATCCAGTCTGATCAAATATGCCTTATCAGACTCAAGATTGAATTCCACAGCCTATAACCCAGAAAGGTAGTTATAATCTTGGCAGTGTTGGGCTTCATCTCAACTATATCACCCTTGTGATCTCTGTACTTTGGAAGATATGTGCTGTCAGTTTTAATAGAATAAAGCTTTTTCTGTCTCTGAATCTGATTCTTCAAATAGTTTGCAGCACTTTCTGTTATTCTGTCATTCACTTGAAGTAAGAATAATACATGCTCCAGTTCTTCAAAATACTTCAGTGGAATGACATTTTTCCTTATATGATAAACCCTACCATCTGTCATGAAGTACAACAAAATGTGTTCTTTCAAGTAAGTATCGCAAACCATTTGTACAGATTCCAGTTGATTCAATCTCTCAGGAGTTGCTCCAATACCTGGTTCACTTAAGGAAGTTGGATCATTGGTAGTGTTCTGTATTCTTCTTTCATCAGCACTTCCCAATCCGGTTTTATCTCTTGCTTCCTTTCCAGTAACCACTCTTGCTTCAAAACCACTTGCAGCAGTCTTCAAAGGTTGAGTCTGTTTGGCTTTAGTGAATCCTGGTAGGAGTGTCTTTGATTTATCAGAACTAACTATCTCTTGACTCTGAACAACTTGAGCCATGTCAGAGGCTGTCTTAGAAACTTTTCTTAAAGTCAGAGCAAGATCATCATCTTCATCAGTAATTTCTTCATTCACAGGAGGCACATAAACCTTGATAGGTTCACCAACTTTCTCTTTGCCCTTGGACCTTGGATCTATCTGCAGTTGTGATTTAACCATGATTGCTTCAGGATTTGTCTTTTCTTTTATCACAATGCCTTTGAGTGTTGGAAGTTTCTTTTTACCAGAAGCTTCAGATTTAGATTTGACTTTTTCTGATTTAAGTCTGGCTTCTTCTTCCATTAGACTCTCCAAGTCCATTCCTGGATTTTCCTGAAGAAATAATTGTCTTGACATTTCTTCATCAAGATCTAAAAGTTCATCAGAACTTATCCTTTTACCAGTAGCAGAAGTAATTCTTTTTCCAGCATCAGAACTTGTTCTGTGACTTGTGATTTCAGCTTTTCTTGATGAGAAACCTCTACCTTGACTATGACCTCCACCCATTCCAGAGGTTCTGTGGTCATCTTTTTCATCATCCCTCCCCTTCAGTGTCTTATCAGTTTTGCATTTGGACTTAATTACTTTCTCCCCCTTTTTGGCATCAGCAGGTAACATAAGAGAGACAAGCAATTCCACTGAGGCTTGGATTTCATCAAGTTGAGATTGCTGAGAAGCTTGATTTTTCAAAATATCATCAATCTGAGATTGTTGTTTCTCTTGAGTCTTCTCAATATAAGCAACTCTGTCAAAGGTAGGTTGGAAGAATTTTTTCTTGTCAATTTTCTGAACTTGTTCTTGATTGAGTAATTCTTCCTGAATTTTATGTAATTCTGCATGAGTAGTTGAATGAAGACCTTGCAGATGTTTAGTACTCAATACAGTGACTCGAAGCTGTATTTTGAAATCATCATTAATTAACATCTCATCAGCTTTTGTCAAGTGCTCAGCAAGATTCTTTGCAGATGGAACACAGGTAACTGAGTTTCATTCCCTAGTCCAATCCTGTCCTACAGGAGTTTCACTCCAAGGCACTGGTGCTTCTCTGATAACAAACTTCTTAACTAGTTCAGATTTAAGAACAGTTTGTTGAGGTGCATGTCCTGAAGGACCTGCTTCATCAGCATCTGCATTTGGAGCAGCATCACCAGTATCATCAGCATTTGCAGCATCAGAACTTACAGAATCAGCATCTTCTGATAAAACAACAGTATGAGAAGGAATTGAGGCTTCAGCATCATCCTCTAAGTGCTGATCTGGTTCCAAGTTCTGATCAACAACCATATTCTGATGCTCACCTAGAATCTGATCATCATCATCTAGATGCAGAGAAGGTGTAGTAGATAATTCTGGAGTTTGAGTAGCATCAGAGACAGGTATTGTTGATGGATGAAGTGCTTGTTGGAGCTTCTAAGTAAAGTACCTCAGGCACAACCAGGTTCTGAATATCAATTTCAGCACTTGTGTCTGGATCAAAAAGAGATACAGTCTTTTGAACAGGAGACACAGATGGTGTGTTTGCCATTTCAGTAGCAGCTTCCTGAGGTGGAGTTAATGGAGAAGCAGTGGCTTCAGCAGATTCTGGTTCTTATGAGATCAGAGATTCCTGATCCCCTTCCTTAGCTGCTGCTTCCTCATCATCTGAAACTGGCCTTTTAGATCTCTGTTTCTTGTATCTCTTAGAAGGTGGGGATTCCTTGGGAGTTTCAGCAAAAGTCATTCTTCTAAGCCGTTTGAGAAGCTTAGATCCCCCAATTCCAGAATCCTTCTGAGAAGGAACTTTCTCAACTTCTTTGACAACAGGTTCTGATGTAGAAACCTGTTCCTCACTATCAGACTCATCTCTCAAAACAATCCTCCTTCTCTTCTAAGGTGTTTGAGGAACAGTCTTTGTCCTCTTTGGCTTGGAAGATGAAGGCTTCATAGTAGGTGTTGAGGATGAAGGTTGAGCTGTCTGTGAAGTTGAGAGATATGATTTGAGATATGTTCTGAGGGATGGTTGAGGTATAGATGGATGAGTGGTGTGTTCTGATGGTTGCTGTGGTGTTTGGGAGGTGGTGGTAGGTTGGACATCAGGATAAACAGATCTATAGGTTTGAGGATCAGAATTTACTAAAATATGTTTTACAGACTGAGGAATCTGTAAAGGTCTAACCACCTTTTTCTTAAGGTCAGCATTTACCAGGTCATTAAAGGCTCGTTTTGCAATTTGAATGGTGGAATTAAGGTACTGGCTAGTTGAGGGGGATTAGTACAGCAAAAGTTATATATAAGCTGACAGAATCTAGCAAAATAAACTACATTTCTATCTTCTGTTATCCTATCCCCTATGAAACCTATCACAGCACTTGCAAAATCAAAATGAGTTTGGTTAATGATAGCATACCCGATGTGCTAACTCATTATAGGAATGGCATCAAAGTTGGAACACTTATTCCCAAAAGCTTTAGTGATGCAGTCGAAAAAGAAGCTCCATTCCTTTCTGATATGAGCCCGTTTCAACTGCCCAAGCTTAGCCAAACTCTGCTCATACCCCAAACTGGCCATTAACTCCTGAAGAGTTGATTCCTCCGGGGTTGAAAAAGTACATTCTTCTGGTAAATGGAGGGCTTTGCGAATTATACCAGGAGTTACCACATGTGTAGAATCATCCACTTCGAAAATAATACTGGGAGTACCATGTGTACCACCATTATCAAAGTGCCCACTCCGCCAAAACATCAGAACTTGTTGGCTTGAAAAGACTGAAGGCTGGGTCAATGCATACCCAATTTCACTGTGTGCAAGAAGATCTTGCATAAAATGTAACTCAGACGGAGCTTCAGCATGATCGAGAATTGCAGCATAGTTATTTGGAACAAACTTCGCTCCATCAATGATAAAATCCTTAGGTGCCATGAGAAAAATCGAAAATTAAGAGTTGCCTGTTAGGTGTTTGAGAAAATGTCTGTATGAAAAACCAACGTCAGGAGATGAAAGAGAGTAAAAGAAAAGAAAGAGAGATAAAGTGTAAAAGTAAATAAAAGATTGGAAAATCTTCTCTCTGTCTTACTTATACTTGAAAAAAAATGTAACCGCTGGACACCTGTCAGACATGCAGTAATAATGAATAGTTAATGGGCACGGGAAAACAGTAATCATTACTTACCCACTTGCAGTTTTTCAAGGAAAAACCGTTCCACTTACCCAGTAATTCCATTAATCAAGGTAAATCAGTTTTAATTCAAAATTGAAACTGTTCCCACTTATTCAATTATTTTTCACTGCAAAACCAATATTCTGAGAAGAAATTCAAATATGAGAATGACCAAAATTAAATCAAGTAAATAAGTACTGATATTGTAAGATCAGAACTTAATTTAAATTAAAATGAAAGGGTCATCATAATATGGATTTATCAGGATTTATCAGTGCATTTAAATTATAAACATCTCAGAGACAAAAACTTGCAAAAAGTAGAAATTCCATTAATATATTAAGAGAATACATTCATGAAATTTAAATTACATCAGATCTTTACAAGATTGTCCTAAGCTTCTAAACCTAACATCAACAGCCTTTGTCCTAGCTCAAGAAGCAGGGCAAGGCTGACGATGAAGAAAAACAGGAAGAAGAAAATAAATTATTTCTTCTTCCTACTCTCTACAAAAAGAATAGCGAGTCTGATGATTCGCTCTTGCTGGCGGAGAGCTTCCAGCCTTTCCTCTTCCAATCGCTCCAGATGGTGATGGTAGTCCATGTAAAAGAACAGGAGGTGGATGAGAACCTCCTGGGGAACTGAGTCCCAAATCTCATCAGGAATGGCAGTGACGTGCCATTCCTGCTGCCAGGCTTCACAGCTCAGCTCCATGTTGAATGTTTCATAGTTCAAAAACATGTTGTAGTTGACCATGGTTTTGTTTGTATGGAGAAAATTAAGGTGAGTTTGTGAGAGAAGAATTGATGTGTAGGCTGTTGCGAAGTGTTTGTTTATATAGGTAAGAGAATGCCAGGAGACGCAAGGAAATTTAATGCTGACAGGTAGAATTAATTCTACCTCGTCTCCCTAGACTTGGAAGACGAAAAACAGTCATTGGAAAGATAAAACTAGGTTTAATGCGCACAAGAAATAAGTAAAAATTATTGTGCAAGTACGTGTACCACTATTCCTAATTATATTGACTGTTAATATTCCGCCCCAACATATTCTGATTTAAAATGAGACTGTTTTTAGATTTTATCCACAAATAAGTCAAGTAAAGGATCAGAAGTTAATATCAGAACTGAGACTTATATCAGAACTTAACAGTTATCAGAACATGATTTCATGACTCGAAAAATGAATGCCTATCTTTGTAATTCTTCACACAAATTCTGATATAGATTCTTCAGAACTTAATCATCATAACGTTCAACAGAACTTGTCCTCAGAGATTATGTAATGTGACACATAAACTGTTCATCTAAAATAACATAGATCACCACAGTAATTTTCATCATTCATATGGAGTGTTTAGTATGTGCATTAAGCGAAATATCAGACAAAGAGTAAAGTCTGATTCACTTAAGTACATCTTAGAAATAAGGCATAACTAAAATTTTACTAAAAATCTGTCATTATTCTGAAGCCTACTATTGAATGAGTTCATGCTTGAGTCCACCTCAACTGTTTTGTGCTAATTTTGTGCATCTTTTTAAATTCCATTTTACAGTGGCTTCTCAGTGTAAGTGAGTCACGACTGCTTATCAAAATTTATGCGATTATCAGAGTATTTCTCCAGTAATCATAAAGTGTGAAAAGTCACCAAGAAAATATGTATTTGATTTTCTAATGCATATTACTTAATACCAGCAATGCACTTGGGTCTTCCCTTCCACATTTTTACTCTAGATCTCAAAGGAGTACCTGATTTTAATTCCTTGATTCTTTTTCTTTTTCTTTTGATAAGTGAGGTTTATCAGCACTTAGTACATTTAACAGATTTACTAGCATCAGAACTTAACAGATGAGAAGAATTATTCTAGTTTGTGACTTAGTAATAAGATAGACAAAGTAAACTCAACTAAGCTTAATATTAGAATTTGCTTGTGTCAGTAGATTTCCATAGAAATAATTACTTCTAACATGGGATCTCTAGTTTATTGAAGACTACTAGGTCAGCATCTAACACATGTATCTTCATAGGATAGAATAGTTACTTAAACAGATATATCACTATCAGAGTTTAGAAAGTCACATCAGACACCAGTCAGTACTTAAGCAATTTTCAATTAATCACAGTATACGCAAAGAGAGTAATTTCTGTAAATACTGATCATAAAGTCTGATGCAGCAGAATAAAACTAAGCAGATTTAGAGAAAGAACCTGAAACCATTCCAAGTTCATTTACCAATCTTGTAAAAGTAGCTTCACACAGTGGTTTTGTGAAGATATCTGCTAGTTGTTGATCTGTTGGAACAAAGTGCAATTCCACTGTACCTTCATCCACATGTTCCCTTATGAAGTGGTACCTGATGCTGATGTGCTTTATCATTGAGTGTTGACCTGGATTACCTGTCATAGCAATAGCACTTTGATTATCACAGTAAATAGGGATTTTGAAATATGTTAACCCATAATCCAGTAACTGATTCTTCATCCAAAGAATCTGTGCACAACAGTTTCCTGCAGCAATATACTCTGCTTCTGCAGTTGATATGGAAATTGACTTTTGTTTCTTGCTAAACGAAGAAACCAATCTGCCTCCAAGAAATTGGCAGCCTCCACTTATGCTTTTCCTGTCAATTTTGCAACCTGCAAAATCTGCATCTGTGTAACACCCCCAAATCCGGGGTCGGGGATCCGAGTTGTCACGAGTTCCATTTCCCTTATCAATACATAATCTTAACAGTCAACCCACTACTGAGTACTGTGACCCCACTATATACACACACACACCATAAGTTATAGTCTCAGAGATGAATACCCAAAATATCACAAGTCCTTACATTCCACAATTATAAACCGTTACACCTTAAAAAGGTTTCTGAATAATTTTACATTTCTTTGCCATTATTATAATTCATAAAGATACATAAGGCTGGTACATCAAAAGTTGAAAGCCTAGCCTATTGGTAATTCCTACCTCAGCTACATCGACATCAACACTTCCAGAAAACTGCGGAACATTTCCTAACCGCTTGCGAATTGGAAGCTTGGTCTTGTTCATCTTTTCTATCTGTTATTGTGTGATGAAAGAAGAAAGCAAGGGTGAGCAACAAGCCCACCAAAATAATATGTATAAAGATTAACAATATATGAGCATTCTCATAGTACTCATGAAAGTCTTGGTCAAAAGAAATGAACCAAGCTGATATCTTAATACGACCAAGTCACAAAATATTCAGTATATATATACATATATACTTTTCACAATCTTTGAAATCCTCTGACATGTATTATATACACAGAGTTCCAGTTTATAACTGTATAAAAAATATCGTTGCAAGGTGATCTCATATATCTATCCTTGTCTCAACGTTTTTCTGAAAATCTTTGACATGCACAAGATAATCATTTACTAGATATAAGTTTTAAAAGATGAAGTTACAAGATACTCCAATATACTTATATCTTTTCCGAATACTACTTGAACTACCACCGTTCAAGTTATAATTAGTTTCAAAAGTTCATCACACAGATGAGACTACAAGATAAGACTTGAATAGATTCAATCTTTGAAATATTATTGAATGAAATGAAGTTACGAGATACTTCATTAAGTCCCGATATATATATATTCATATATATCTCCCATACGTTTCCTGAAAATCTCTGTCATGTAAAGTATGAACAGAGTTGCAATATCCAATAAATTTGGAAAGAAAAGAATTTTGGCATAAACCCGATATCTTGCTGATCAGGCAAAGATACCAATAAGTAACCTTTTCTACTAGTAGATGGATGAATCCCTCACCGGTCATCACCCTGGCCTCATTAGGACCTTGTGCTGGACCGCCACCCGGCCTCTTACGCGTTGATGGACTGCCACCCAGCCACTTACACTTTGATAGACCGTACCCCGGCCTGTCGCTTATGCCGACTCAATTAGATGGACTTACTTCCCAAACATTGGGCAAGTAATCAAATCGTTTTCTCAAAACAACAACCACGTTGTGAATGTAAAATACACCACAGAGCCGGATCCCCCAGGTTTTGAGCGAGTATTTAAATCCCCTTCGAAAGGAGGATCTTGAATATAAAAGAATGAGTTTTGGGATCCGCCCTAACTTTTAGAAATCATTTCGAAGACTAGAAAACATTTTTAAGAATGTTTGGAGTACTGCTGATTTATTAAAATAAATCAGTCCCGATATATTAGAAATACCTGAATATTATTATTTAAATAATATTCTCATAAAGATAATCCTTATAAAAATAATCGAAGTAGAAGTTTTAAAACTCATACTTGAAATGAATATTAAATAACCAAAGATATACCTATACGAAAGTACTATCTTTATTTGAGTAATCGAAAATAAGTTTGATTATCGAAACATTATTCTTTAATAAAATAAAGAATATTATTAAATAATAAGCGGAGTCATAATACCTCAAATAAATATTATAAATAATATTCATTAAATAAAATAAACGGAGTCATACATCCTCAAATGAATATCCAATTAATAATCATTAAATAGAATAAACAGAGTCATAAGTCCTCGAATGAATATTCAAATAATATTCATTAAATAAAATAAAGTTATCGAATAAACCTTATTCGATCAATAGTTTTGAAAAATATATCCATATATATAAAAATATATATATATATAATATACTCGGGAACATCGACTCCCGGTTTAGAAATATGTTCACCTTTGGGTCCCCTATACTAAGGGTATACGCAACTACTGCTTATTTCTAGCATAGGTATTATGCAACTATAAGCATTAAAATCAACAGATAGATAACCAGATTACGAAACAGACATGCATATATACCATATCAGCATGCTCCAATATATCACAAAATTTGCTAATAACAATCATGCACTTATCACAAGATAATGCATATACATATATTTACATCACAACAACAGTATAACGGGTAGAAAACTTGCCTGAGCGACTGGGGGTTATAAATGGCTTGGGGCGAGTCTGGTGACCTATAAACAACATATAAGTTTGAATTAAACCAAATTCACTTGTAAATCTATACTTTAACCAAATTAGACTCTAACGCTCGCTTTGCGCTTACTGATTCTCTTAAGTCGCTCGAGTACCCTCGACTCCACCATTTTTAATAAATTAACCATTAAGATTTTTAAGGCGATTCTTTCGCGAGTACCTTACTAACTGCCTAATCCACTTTACATAAATGTTTCATACCCCAATTAGTCATTTAAGGTCCTTAACCAAGGTTTCAAAGTAAGGCGAGGGGTAATGGTTCGGTCGCGAAACGCCGTTACTTAAAATGGTCATTTCTCCTAAACCGTACATCGGATTCAAACGAACCACATATCAAAACGAAGCTCGTAACATGAACTATCTAATCATGGCAATGGTAAAAACCTAACCGGGAGTTCTCGGGTCCTGATGTTAAGAGCAAAAACAGTCTAAAGTAAATCGGACATTACGACGGCTATATTTACGCGATTTCCCAAATTTTTACCACTCCAAATCATATCAATCCAACTACCAATCAACAACAACTCAAGATACACATCAATGATACTGATTTCAGTCATAATAAGCTCAAGTATCTCAATCCAATCATATATTATAACATCTCCAAATTCAACTAAACTACTTAACAATTAAGCTCGAATCATGCTTATCATTCAAATTACTACTCATCCATCCAAACCATCTCCAAACTTCAACATTCAAACTTATTACTAAAGGGTGTGAAGATTTATACCTTTCTTGGAGGGTGAAAAGTTACTAGGAAGCCTTATGGAGCCTCCTACAAGCTTGATCTTTCCAAAGAAATCAAGAACACAAAGTTAGGCTTTAAAGTTTCTAAAAGTCCGATTGAAAGAACTGTAAAAATGAGGGTCTTATCATACTTATTTGGACGAGACTTGTGAACAAGAGTTGTAGGCCATCTCAATACCTTTCCAAGGAGCTATAGAACACAACATTTGAGTGAGTATTGAAGGAAATATGGCAGTTTGAAGTTGCTGTGTTTATTTTGGCCGAGAGCTTGATGAAGAAAAGGGAAGAGCTTTTGTGTTTTTTGTGATTTGTTTTGATTTGCCTTGGTTGGTTGACTTTTGTTTTGTTTTAATCATTTTTAACCATGAAAAATTGTGTGGTTATAAATCAACCACACTTCTTTCCCTTATGTCATGCTTTGGTCATCATGTGATGTCACCCTCCACACTTGTCCTCTTCTTGTTGGTTTGATGACATCATCATCCCTAACCTCCTTGATTAACTCTTAATTGCTTGCCTAAAGACCGCTGATCTGTTATACGGTTCGCTTAACTTTCGTTTTCATTTATCGTTTGAGGGATCATACCCGGGATCTTATTACTTAGATTTCTTTAACCTTTCTCAATACATTATATTCCTTTCATGATCCTCTCTTTTAATCCTTGAATTTAAATCCTTTTTATTCTGTTACCTTATACTCAATTCTTTCTGTATCTGGTAGATTTTCGGGGAAAAAAATCAAAGTGTTCAAATTTGGATTCTGACGATCTTTACATACACTTATTTATCATATAGAGTACTAATAATATCCCAGAAAATCAATAAAAGAGCCCCTACATAGTGTGACATGAAAAGTTTTCTTATTCAGCATAATCAGCAAAACACTATTCATAAGGGTTTCAAAAATTCCAAAAATTGGGGTTATTACAGTCTCCCCTCCTTAAAAGGATTGCGTCCCGGAATCAGATAGAAAATGAATAGGGATACTTTCTTAGCATTGCACTTTCTAATTCTCAAGTAAATTTTCCCACATTGTGGTTCTTCCATCAAACTCTGAATAGTTTGATAACCCTTCTCCTAAGCACTTGTTCCTTTTTCAATCTATAACCCTTCCTGGTTGCTCCATATAGGTTACGTCGTGTTGCATGTCTATGCGCTCATATGCCCTTATTTGTCTGGCATCCGAATTATACTTCCTTAATATTGATACGTGGAACACGTTATGAACTTGCTACATGTTCGGGGGTAGGGCTAGCTCATATGCTAACTTCCCAGTACGTCTTAATACCTCAAAGGGTCCAACAATTCGTGGGCTTAGCTTTCTTTTCTTTCCGAACCTCATCCATCCTTTCCAAGGGAATACCTATAACAGCACTAGGTCCCCTACTTCCTATTCCTTGTCCTTTCATATCAAATCAACATACTTCGTGTGCCCATCTTGGGCTACTACCAGCCGTCCTCTAATTAAATCTATTATATCCTTGGTCCTTTGGACCACTGCTGGTTTAAGCATCTTGTGCTCTGCAACATCATCATATCATAAGGGAGATCGACATTGTCTTCCCTTAAGGATCTTATAAGGCGACATCTCGATAATGACATATGATCTATTTTCATAAGAAAACTCAATCCGCGTTAAGTGATCATTCTAAATTCATTCAAGTCTATTGCACAGACTCTCATCATAGCTTCTAGCACTATGGCTTTTGCTTCTCAATACCCATTCTTTTCCAGTTTGTAGTCATTACTATCTTCCGTACATAATACTATACTGGTTACACTTTTGCTCGTTAGCGTTCTATAACCTTTTAATAACCACGTCAACCTTAGTATCACGAACGCGTTAGAATCGGAATACCACCGTACTGATACTACTTCCTTTAGCTGCTTCCATCTTCGAAAGCTTGGTCCTTCATATAGAAGTAAAAGAATTTATTGAGAGATCACTATGATCATGAACACTTGTTATATCGCATAGTTAGTACAGAAGGTGGCCAGCCTTTAGTACTTGACAAGCAATTAAACAATAGATGGTATCCTACTAGGCTTCTATCACACAGATAGATAGTCATTCGGCAATACCTCCCCTTCTGGAAGGGTTGTTCTTCTCAGCTTACATGAAATGAAAAGAAGAGAAAAGAACGAACTGAAGAGAATTGTATATTCGTAAAAAAAAAATTATTGCCATAAAATATCTGGCTTGGAATCTACCTCTGAACTATAGAGGTTTTTCATAGGAGAACAAAATATATATGTATTTATATCAACATTAAGTATTATAGCATCGTATTTCACATGCCTAAATATTTTTGCTATTCCGTCCATCATTCTATGGACCCATGCTCTTCCTCGAGCTTATACACAATCACCTTTGAAACTTCCTCGATATCGAAAATCGAATCTGGGATCTCATTCTAGACATCATCGTTACTAGAATTCTATGCTTGCACCGCAACCTTCCTCATATAGTAACACGACTCTCTTTTCATAAGAGGGAATAAATATTCAATAGGTAGATATTCTACTTAATTAGTCTATCAATGATAACTTATGCACTACCATGACCCGATTAGTGGTACTCAATCTCAATATCCATTCCAATACAACTCTCACGGTTGTAATCAGCTCATTACTCGCAGAATCATTGCTGCATTACTATGGTCCACCACTGACCTACTGTCGTCATTCACTTTCCATGAAATCTTAATATCTAAACCATACGGAGTCCATACATGTCGTATAGAATACTTCTAAGGAGTTAACATAATCACCAATCATAATTCATGAAGAACACTCCTGAACTTGACGTACTTTCATGACATGAAGTAGATAAAATTGCAGAAGAGTTTCAGTCAAAGCAACGATAGCAGGTTAATACCATTCTTAATCGTATGCCTTAAATAGAAGACTTAACTCAAGGGTTCGTCTAGTCCTTTTTGAAACATGGTCCTGGCTTATCTCAAGATAGTATCTTCTGAGATAGATAGCCCGCTCATGGCGATTACACGAATTAAACCTTTACCAACTACTATTACGGTTGGGTATTGCACAGTCATCAGAAGGAATGTCAATCTTCCAAACCATAATACAACCTTCATAGCTTTAACCATCATCACTGTATTCCTTTGGCACAAGCGCCTATAATTATCCTCTTACCTTTAAAGTGTCGGCCACCTCTTTGGCCTTTCCTGATAGTAAAATTTCCTTATAGTCAATGTCATTTTAACCACCTCCAAATAAATTTTCTACCTCATTTCAATCACAGCTTATGTGAAGATGTTTTCCTTAAAATCTGATGAGTAAAAAAAAATATCACCATTTTTCCATAAGTTATTGCCTCAGTCTTTAGAGGTTAATCACTGTCACGACTGACTCTCAATCATAATTAGAACATCTTTTATCTTAAGTCCTAATTGCCCTGAACAATTTCGACCATTACTGGTTCGATCCATACTTTCTCGTGGTTTAACACGTGCCCCACTTGGCATCATTATAATTACGTCATATTTCCTTTATCAACATTTCTATTCTTGAGAATTTTGAATATTACCTTTCTCCTTGTAAAACCTCTAAGGTTATCCTTGAATCGTTCCTCATGTATTCCCTAGATACAGGGCATATCAAGATACCATTTATTAATACCAGAATCATTGTCTATATACTTCTGAAAAAAATTTCTCCACTGATTCTTAAAGGTTGTTATTACCTTAATCCTTTCCAATTCATACTGCCAAAACTCATACTATCCCTATTAAGGGTGAAATGCCAACCTTTATGCATTCCCCTAGGATTCGTTTTAAGTTACCGATGTTCTATCCTTAATTCCACCTTTAAAAAGGTACATGCATCCTTCCATGGATAAATCAAGTCATATATCCCTGATAAGGGTGTCTTATTCAATCATTCCCACCTCGATAGTATATGCCTAATTTCACAATAACATCTGTATTCAAAATGAGGTCAATCAATATGGCCTCCAAAAGATAACAACGGTTATCCGCTTTTCTTACCTAATTTGGTAACGATAACAAGAATGTTCTGGAAGATATTGGTCGTGTTCAACGTGAACCTCTTCTTAATAATTCCTTATTTACTTTTGTTGTTTATCTCAACAATCACCTCAATGTTGGGATATCTTTCATACCTGGCGTCTCCCTTCCTGGGTATCAAGCCACCGGTCTTACACTTCACATTCTTGAAGGTCACTTCCTTCATCCAATTTTCCTAATTTCTTACTTCCTTGTCTCCTCAGTCTATCCGCGTCTCAATATTTATCCTTCGAACTATCTCAAGGTTTCCTCAAATCCTCCCAACTTACAGGGGATAAAATATATGTATCTCTTATTCCTTCAATCATCAACTTTAACTCATGGTGAATCACCCTCATCCTGACGATTACATACTTTTCTATTTCTATTGCTAGGAGTCTTTAGGGTTTCCTCATACCTAACTCCCTTATCATTCCTCAAACTCTATTGCCTTTATATTCCTTTCCACTTCAGTTTCTTTTTATTTTCCTTTCTATTATCATTATTTCATGAACCCACTAATCATTGACTTCAAGCATCACATCGTTCTGGGATTCTTGTCATCAGAACGAATCTTGACAACTTTTACAACTTAGCTTCATATTTCATCATACTCGTCCGCCTTTGTTCTGACTCTAAAGCTTTTACACTATCTCCATAACCTTGGGAATTACTTTCCCGAAAACAATTGACTGAACTTTAATCAGTTTATTCTAACCTCTGGCTCCGTGCCTTTCTTGGTCTTTCACCAGTGGTGGCCCTTCTCTTAGGAGGGTAAGTGACAAAAATAGTCTTTTGTGATTCGTCCATCATTTAGAATCTAAAATGATTCCTATATTTTCTTTAGCCAGGCTCTTGCCTCGACTGGGTCAGCTTGTTCCTTGGAACTCTAAGAGCTTAGCGACTTAAGGAACCTGAAAGAATTTCTCACCGCATTGTTTCCTCAAGGTGGTGGTTGGGAATAAAAGTATAAGTTCTGTTTAGACAGGTCCATGAATTGTCGTATAGGAGTACCGTCTCGGGTCCCCTTTCCTTACTCGACTCCCGTTTCCATAGTCTGAATGTTCCCTCATTCTCCCCATAATCGGGGTCATCCTACATGTTTTAAATCCTCATTTTCCACTTCATTATGTTATGGGTTCCTTCTATCTTGATGGCGTCCTCCCTGACTATCACATTCAGGGTTTTCCCTTAATCTTATTCCTTGAACTATGACTTTCATCTAAGATCTCATCTTTAAGCTCTTGAACATTTGGAACCCAAATTCTATAGGAATACCTCATTATTCCCTTATCATCTTTCTCAGTATTAATCTCATATCTATTTGTTGGCTCTCTGCCTTCATTCATCACTTTTTCTGGCACAATATGTTCTTTCCCAATAATTCGGTCTGTATTGTAATCTCAAACAATCGGTACCGGCTCCGGTTACCTTCACTTCTATTTCCATTTTCTCAAAATCTCTTATAAACTCTCCCAAAGACATTATTATCTTGAGTCTCTCCTTTTTACTAAGGGCATCAGCCACCACATTGGCTTTCCCCGAATGATAAAGAATCTCCCAATCATAATTCTTGATTAGCTCTAACCGCCTTCTCTGGCGTATGTTGAGCTCTTTCTGCGTGAAAATGCACTAGAGCACTTATGGCTTGTGTAAATCTCGTACTTCTCTCCATACAAGTAGTGCCTCCAATATTTAGGGCAAAACTATTGCCACGAGCCCAAGCTCATGGGTGGGGATATCGAATTTTATATTCCTTTAATTGTCTTGACGCGTACGCGATTACCTTGTTGTGCTGTATAAGAAGCACCCTAATTCCTTATGCGAAGCGTCACTACACATCACAAAATCTCCTTTTCCATCCGACAACGCCATCATAGGGGCCGTCATCAATCTTTGCTTCAGTTCTTGAAAGTTGTTCTCGTATTTCTCTGTCCATTCAAACTTCTCAGTCTTACGAGTAAGCCGCGTTAAAGGGGGCTACTATCTTTACAAACTTGAACAAACCTCCGGTAGTGACCGACCAATCCTACCTCTGGTAGTCGACCTAACCATGGTCATCAATTCATCAGTGGTCCTTTATTCATTCTTGTCAGGATCCTCCATGGGATCCTCCTCAGCAACTATCCCTTCTAGGACAACATCCTCAACCGCTACATCCTCAATATGAACATCATCCGATCTCGCGTTAGGACGCTCTATCGGATCCATAATCTGATCTCCAATAAGTAATAAAACATCATTGCGTTGTTGCTCCTCAACCTCAGGGTTCGGAGTACCGCTACCATATACGATAACGAACTACGCTTCTATCACGATATTTATAAGGGTTCCCATAAGGGTTTTAACTGTCAGTACTACGTTAGGTAGCCCGACTATGAACTTGGAAAGAGTTCTTATTATCTTAGTGAACTTATTATCTTAACGTCACATCATCTCTGAGGTTTATAACGCTTGGCTCTGATACCATTTCTGTAACACCCCCAAATCTGGGGTCGAGGATCCGGGTTGTCACGAGTTCCATTTCCCTTATCAATACATAATCTTAACAGTCAACCCACTAATGAGTACTGTGACCCCACTATATACACACACACCACAAGTTACAGTCTCATAGATGAATACCCAAAGATATCACAAGTCCTTATATTCCACAATTATAAACTGTTACACCTTAAAAAGGTTTCTGAATAATTTTACATTTCTTTGCCATTATTACAATTCATAAAGATACATAAGGTTGGTACATCAAAAGTTGAAAGCCTAGCCTATTGGTAATTCCTACCTCAGCTACATCGACATCAACACTTCCAGAAAACTGCGGAACGTTTCCTAACCGCTTGCGAATTGGAAGCTTGGTCCTGTTCATCTTTTCTATCTGTTGTTGTATGATGAAAGAAGAAAGCAAGGGTGAGCAACAAGCCCACCAAAATAATATGTATAAAGATTATCAAAATATGAGCATTCTCATAGTACTCATGAAAGTCTTGGTAAAAAGAAATGAACCAAGCTGATATCTTAATGCGACCAAGTCGCAAAATATTCAGTATATATATACATATATACTTTTCACAATCTTTGAAATCCTCTGACATGTATTATATACACAGAGTTCCAGTTTATAACTGTATAAAAAATATCGTTGCAAGGTGATCTCATATATCTATCCTTGTCTCAACGTTTTTCTGAAAATCTTTGACATGCACAAGATAATCATTTACTAGATATAAGTTTTAAAAGATGAAGTTACAAGATACTCCAATATACTTATATCTTTTCCGAATACTACTTGAACTACCACCGTTCAAGTTATAATTAGTTTCAAAAGTTCATCACACAGATGAGACTACAAGATAAGACTTGAATAGATTCAATCTTTGAAATATTATTGAATGAAATGAAGTTACGAGATACTTCATTAAGTCCTGATATATATATATATTCATATATATCTCCCATACGTTTCCTGAAAACCTCTGTCATGTAAAGTATGAACAAAGTTGCAATATCCAATAAATTTGGAAAGGAAATAATTTTGGCATAAACCCGATATCTTGCTGATCAGGTAAAGATACCAATAAGTAACATTTTCTACTAGTAGATGGATGAATCCCCCACCGGTCATCACCCTGGCCTCATTAGGACCTTGTGCTGGACCGCCACCCGGCCTCTTACGCTTTGATGGACTGCCACCCAGTCACTTACACTTTGATAGACCGTACCCCGACCTGTCACTTATGCCGACTCAATTAGATGGACTTACTTCCCGAACGTTGGGCAAGTAATCAAATTGTTTTCTCAAAACAGCAACCACGTTGCGAATGTAAAATACACCACAAAGCCGGATCCCCCAGGTTTTGAGCGAGTATTTAAATCCCCTTCGAAAGGAGGATCTTAAATATAAAAGAATGAGTTTTGGGATCCGCCCTAACTTTTAGAAATCATTTTGAAGACTCGAAAACATTTTTAAGAATGTTTGGAGTACTGCTGATTTATTAAAATAAATCAGTCCCGATATATTAGAAATACCTGAATATTATTATTTAAATAATATTCTCATAAAGATAATCCTTATAAAAATAATCGAAGTAGAAGTTTTAAAACTCATACTTGAAATGAATATTAAATAACCAAAGATATACCTATACGAAAGTACTATCTTCATTTGAGTAATCGAAAATAAGTTTGATTATCGAAACATTATTCTTTAATAAAATAAAGAATATTATTAAATAATAAGCGGAGTCATAATACCTCGAATGAATATTATAAATAATATTCAATAAATAAAATAAACGGAGTCATACATCCTCAAATGAATATCCAATTAATAATCATTAAATAGAATAAACAGAGTCATAAGTCCTCGAATGAATATTCAAATAATATTCATTAAATAAAATAAAGTTATCGAATAAACCTTATTCGATCAATAGTTTTGAAAACTATATCTATATATATAAAAATATATATATATTTAATATACTCGGGAACATCGACTCCCGGTTTAGAAATATGTACACCTTTGGGTCCCCTATACTAAGGGTATACGCAACTACTGCTTATTTCTAGCATAGGTATTATGCAACTATAAGCATTAAAATCAACAGATAGATAACCAGATTACGAAACAGACATGCATATATACCATATCAGCATGCTCCAATATATCGCAAAATTTGCTAATAACAATCATGCACTTATCACAAGATAATGCATCTACATATATTTATATCACAACAACAGTATAACGGGTAGAAAACTTGCCTGAGCGACTGGGGGTTATAAATGGCTTGGGGCGAGTCTGGTGACCTATAAACAACATATAAGTTTGAATTAAACCAAAGTCACTTGTAAATCTATACTTTAACCAAATTAGACTCTAACGCTCGCTTTGCGCTTACTGATTCTCTTAAGTCGCTCGAGTACCCTCGGCTCCACCATTTTTAATAAATTAACCATTAAGGTTTTTAAGGCGATTCTTTCGCGAGTACCTTACCAACTTCCTAATCCACTTTACATAAATGTTTCATACCCCAATTAGTCATTTAAGGTCTTTAACCAAGGTTTCAAAGTAAGGCAAGGGGTAATGGTTCGGTCGCGAAACGCCGTTACTTAAAACGGTCGTTTCTCCTAAACCGTACATCGGATTCAAACGAACCACATATCAAAACGAAGCTCGTAACATGAACTATCTAATCATGGCAATGGTAAAAACCTAACAGGGAGTTCTCGGGTCCTGATGTTAAGAGCAAAAACAGTCTAAAGTAAATCGGACATTACGACGGCTATGTTTACGCGATTTCCCAAATTTTTAACACTCCAAATCATATCAATCCAACTACCAATCAACAACAACTCAAGATACACATCAATGCTACTGATTTCAGTCATAATAAGCTCAAGGATCTCAATCCAATAATATATTATAGAATCTCCAAATTCAACTAAACTACTTAACAATTAAGCTCGAATCATGCTTATCATTCAAATTACTACTCATCCATCCAAACCATCTCCAAACTTCAACATTCAAACTTATTACTAAAGGGTGTGAAGATTTATACCTTTCTTGGAGGGTGGAAATTTACTAGGAAGCCTTATGGAGCCTCCTACAAGCTTGATCTTTCCAAAGAAATCAAGAATACAAAGTTAGGCTTTAAAGTTTCTAAAAGTCCGATTGAAAGAACTGTAAGAATGAGGGTCTTAACATACTTATTTGGACGAGACTTGTGAACAAGAGTTGTAGGCCATCTCAATACCTTTCCAACGAGCTATAGAACACAACATTTGAGTGAGTATTGAAGGAGATGTGGCAGTTTGAAGTTGCTGTGTTTATTTTGGCCGAGAGCTTGATGAGGAAAAGGGAAGAGCTTTTGTGTTTTTTGTGATTTGTTTTGATTTGCCTTGGTTGGTTGACTTTTGTTTTGTTTTAATCATTTTTAACCATGAAAAATTGTGTGGATATAAATCAACCACACTTCTTTCCCTTATGTCATGCTTTGATCGTCATGTGATGTCACCCTCCACACTTGTCCTCTTCTTGTTGGTTTGATGACATCATCATCCCTAACCTCCTTGATTAACTCTTAATTGCTTGCCTAATGACCGCTGATCTGTTATACGGTTCGCTTAACTTTCGTTTTCGTTTATCGTTTGAGGGATCATACCCGGGATCTTATTACTTAGGTTTCTTTAACCTTTCTCAATACATTATATTCCTTTCATGATCCTCTCTTTTAATCCTTGAATTTAAATCCTTTTTATTCTGTTACCTTATACTCAATTCTTTCTGTATCTGATAGATTTTCGGGGAAAAAATCAAAGTGTTCAAATTTGGATTCTGACGATCTTTACATACACTTATTTATCATATAGAGTACTAATAATATCCCAGAAGATCAATAAAAGAGCCCCTACATAGTGTGGCATGAAAAGTTTTCTTATTCAGCATAATCAGCAAAACACTATTCATAAGGGTTTCAAAAATTCCAAAAATTGGGGTTATTACAATCTGAGTAACCTATTAGTTTAAAATCTGATTCTCTGGGATACCATAATCCCAGATCAGCTGTTCCTTTAAGGTACTTGAAAATTCTTTTCACAGCTGTTAAGTGAGGTTCTCTTGGATCTGCTTGAAATCTTGCACAAAGACAGGTAGCATACATGATATCAGGTCTACTAGAAGTTAGATAGAGTAGTGAGCCAATCATACCTCTGTAATCAGTAATATCTACTGATTTACCTGTATCCTTGTCCAGTTTTGTTGCAGTGGCCATGGGAGTGGATGCACTTGAACAATCTTGCATTCCAAATTTCTTCAGCAAATTTCTGGTGTACTTAGTTTGACAAATAAAAGTGCCTTCTTCATTCTGCTTGACTTGAAGGCCCAGAAAATAGCTAAGTTCTTCCATCATACTCATTTGATACCTTGACTGCATCAGTTTGGCAAACTTCTTGCAAAGTCTGTCATTTGTAAAAACTGAGCTAAAGTCTCATACCATGCTCTTGGAGCTTGCTTAAGTCCATAAAGTGCTTTATCAAGCCTATAGACATAATTTGGATATTTGGAGTCTACAAAGCCTGGAGGTTGTTCAACATATACTTCTTCCTCCAATTCTCCATTGAGAAAAGTACTTTTCACATCCATTTGAAAGACAGTAAACTTTTTGTGAGCAGCATACGCCAAAAATATCCTTATGGCTTCCAATCTAGCAACTGGTACAAATGTTTCATCATAATCGATTCCCTCTTGTTGAGAATATCCTTTTGCAACCAGCCTTGCTTTATTCCTTGTAATTATTCCATCACTATCAGTTTTGTTTCTGATTACCCATTTTGTACCAACAACAGATCTGTTATTTGGTCTTGGCACTAGGGTCCAGACTTTGTTTCTTTCAAATTCATTTAACTCTTCCTGCATTGCTTGTACCCAATCAGCATCTTGAAGAGCTTCTTCCACTTTCTTTGGCTCAGTCTGAAAAAGAAAAGAATTGTAAAGACATTCACTTGAAGTAGCTGTTCTAGTTCTGACACCTGCATCAAGATTTCCAATTATCAAATCAGGTGTATGTGATTTAGTCCACTTCCTTGCAGATGGAAGATTTTATCTAGAATTGGATGCTCCCCCATGATCCATGCTGTCTTCATTAACATTTTCTGATGCTCCCCCTGAAACTATGCTCTCTGAGTTAGATTCTTCAGAATTTAGATTTTCAGAATTATCAGAACTTGGCTTATCAGAACTTGACGAATCAGAACTTGACGAATCAGAACTTGACGAATCAGAACTTGAAGAGCCAGATGTATGTTCTGATGCTTCTTGAGATGTGGTTATATCTTGAGTATGCTCCCCCTGCATAGGTGCATCTTCCTTTGGCGTAGTCACCACAGTTTCAATAACATCAGAGTTTAATCCATCAGAGTTTGTAGTATCAGGATTTAGATTGTCAGGATTTTCAGTATCAGAATTTGAGTCTTCATTTTCGAATCTCAGCTGATCATGATCAATAAAATCTTCAAGTCCGGTAATCTTCTTATCATCAAAAGAGACATTGATAGATTCCATGACCACTCTTGTTCTCAAGTTATAGACACTAAGGCTTTTGTGGAAAGTGGATATCCAACAAAGATTCCTTCATCAGCTTTTAGATCAAATTTGGATAGCTGTTCAGGGTGAGTCTTAAGAACAAAACACTTACATCCAAATACATGAAAATACTTCAGATTTGGCTTCTTTTTCTTCACCATCTCATATGGTGTTTTTCCATGCTTGTTAATTAGTGTTGAATTCTGAGTAAAACAAGCAGTCTGCACAACTTCAGCCCAGAAATAGGTTGGAAGCTTTGCTTCATCAAGCATTGTACGTGCAGCTTCAATGAGAGTTCTATTCTTCCCTTCAACAACTCCATTTTGCTGTGGAATTCCAGGAGCAGAAAATTCCTGCTTGATTCCATGGTTTTTGCAGAACTCTTCCATTATCAAATTCTTGAACTCAGTACCATTATCACTCCTTATTATTTTCACTAAGTCCTTGATCAATTTATCCAGTTGCTTGACATGATCAATCAAGATAGATGCAGTTTCATTTTTTGTGTGCAAGAAATACACCCATGTGTATCTGGTGAACTCATCCACTATGACCATAGCATATTTCTTCTTTGCAATAGACATGACATTTACTGGACCAAATAGATCAACATGTAGTAGGTGATAAGGCTAAAGAATTGATGATTCAGTCTTGCTCTTGAATGAAGATTTCCTTTGTTTGGCCTTCTGACAAGAATTACAAAGACCATCAGGAGCAAATACTGACTTTGGCAGTCCTCTCACTAGATCTTTCTTGACCAACTCATTTATATTGTTGAAATTTAAATGAGAGAGTTTCTTGTGCCAATTCCAACTTTCTTCAATTGATGCTCTACTCATCAGACAGATTGCAGAACCATCAGTACTTGTTGAAAGCTTGGCTTCATAGATGTTACCACGCCTGTATCCTTTCAGAACAACTTTGCCTGTAGATTTACTTACAACTTCACAGTGTTCTTCAAAGAAATCCACATGATAACCTCTGTCACAGATTTGACTAACACTCAGCAGATTGTGCTTAAGTCCTGAGACCAGAGCTACTTCTTTAATGATGACATTCCCAATATTGATATTGCCATATCCCAATGTTTTTCCAATGTTTCCATCTCCATAAGAAACACTTGGGCCAGCTTTCTCCACAAAGTCTGATAACAGGGCTTTATTTCCAGTCATATGTCTTGAACATCCACTGTCCAGAACTAGGATGTTTTTCCTGTTGCCCTGCAATCACAAAGACCACTAATGATTAGTTTTAAGGACCCAGACATGCTTGGATCCTTTGGCCTTATTAAGTCTGTTAACATTTGCAGCGGATTTAGCATCAGAGTTTATGTTAACATTTTTCTTATCAGAATTTATACTATTAGACTTTGAATCGGAACTTACACTAGAAGGAACAATGGTAACTTTCTTTAAAGAAGGTTTTATTTGATAATAATCATAGTACAGACTATGATATTCCTTACAAGTATAAATGGAATGCCATAAACTACCACAATGAAAACAAGGATTTTGTGGCTTATATCTAACAGACTGACTCTTAACTCCTGACTTTGAAGGTAAGGAGTTTATGTTCTTATTCTTCCTGCAAAAAGAAGCCAGATGGTTAGAACTTCCACAGTTATGACACGTTTTCCTAGGAGCTTCAGGAACAGGCTTATAATCATTGTTTTTATTCACACCTTCCTTTCCATTCCTATTTTTCCTAGGTGATTTTACCTTGTTTGCATTCTTAACATCTTTCAGCTTATGCTTAAGCTGCTTATTTGTCATTAAGCCTACGTTTACTTCAGTTGTCTTTTCCTGTTTTAGTTTGTCAGAAGTTAATTCCTTTTTAACTTCTGATTTCTCATTATTAGACTTTAAAGCTACAAACTTAACAGGCTTTAGCTTAGATTTTTGTTTAACAGCTATAGGCTTAACATCTACAATTCCTTTATCATTCTTATCCTCTCCATAACCTAAGCCCTCTTTCCAGTTTTCACTACTTAACAAATTCTAAGTTGTTCTTCCAGAGTTAGTCCAAGTCCTGATAATCTCTCTTTCTTTTTCTAACTCAGCTTTTAGAGATTCATTCATTTTAAGCACTTCATCCCTAACATAGAAAGCATCATCTCTATCTTTCTGAGTTTGATGGAACATGACTAACTCTTTTTCTAAATAATCATTCCTCTTTTTGCAAGCAAGATTTTCAGAAGTTAATCTTTCACATGTTAAAGTTTGATCTCTATAAATAATGAACATGGTTTTAAGATATCTTCTCAACTCATTAATATCATCAGTATGAAAGGCATAAGTAGTTTGAGGTACCTTTAATTCAGCATCTTCAGAACTGCTTTTAGCACTTGCCTTATCAGCATTTTCCATCAAGGCATAATTCTCCTCACTTTCAGAATATGAGGTATCTGTCCAGCTTTTCTTCTTTGTGACAAGAGCCTTGCCTTTGCCACTCTTCACTTTCTTGCAATCAGGAGATATGTGGCCTTTCTCACCACAGTTGTAGTATTTGACATTTGTATAATCTCCTCTGTCAGACTTTCCTCCTCTTCCTTCAGATTTTCTGAAATTCTTCTTATCAGAACTTGTGCCTTTCCTGGAAAACTTCTTTCTCTTCCTGAACTTCCTGTATGCAATCTTTGTGATCCCTTTCACCATAAGAGCACACAGCTTCATCATCTCTTCATCAGTATCCGTCTCAGGCAAGCTTTCAGATTCTGAGTCATCATCACTTTCAGAACTTTATGACTCAGTATCAGACTTTGTGAAGAGAGCTTTACCCTTGTCTTTCCTTGAGGTAGCTGCCTTGGGGGATTCTTCTTCAGCCTTAAGAGCAACTGTCCTTGACTTTCCTCCTTTCCTCTTGCTTCTTTGTTCCATCTCAAGTTCATGAGTCTTGAGCATTCCATAGATTTCATCAAGAGTTGTTTCATCAAGATTATAGTTGTCTCTTATTGTTGTTGCCTTCAAATCCCAGCATTCAGGAAGAGCTAACAGGAATTTAAGGTTTGAATCTTCAAGATCATAATCCTTATTAACCAGTGACAAATCATTCAAGAGTTTGACAAATCTATCATATAAATCAGTCAATGACTCATTAGCCTTTGAGTCAAAGTGTTCATACTCTTGAGTGAGTATTGTCTTCCTGTTTTTCTTGATCGTATCCGTTCCTTGACATCTTGTTTCCAAAGCATCCCATATCTCCTTTGCAGTCTTGCAGTTTATTACCCTATTTGACATTACATTATCAATAGCACTATGCAGTAAGTGTCGTACCTTAGCATCCTTAGTAATTGATGCGATATCTTCAGCAGTGTAATCACTCTTCTCCTTTGGTACAGACTTTGCTACTTCACCTGCAACTGCAACAGCGAGCTTGGTTGGTTTGTGAGGCCCTTCCTTGATTCTATCAAGATATTCTGGATCTGTAGCTTCCAGAAACATGGTCATCCTCACCTTCCATATGGCATATTCAGATGGTCTCAATATGGGAACTCTAATAGTCTCATATCGGCTTTGAACTTGTGTCTTTGGATGTTCTTCAGTTTTGGTGGGCTTAGCTGGAGTTTCTGTTTCAGACATGATTGTGTTTGGATCATAAACTGTTTGTGCGTTAATAGATAGGCTCTGATACCACTTGTTAGGTCACACACACACACTGTAGAGGGGGTGAATACAGTGTATAGTACAATCAAATCGAACTTTAATAACTCAAGTAACAAAAAACAAACTTTATTGGAATAATAAACTCTGTTAGAGTATGGAACTGTTCTCTCTCAGTGATGAACAAATATCACGAGAGCTGCTAGAGTTACAATTATTAATCTTCTCGATTGTGATAACACTTATAGTGTAAACCCTATGTCTGTGTTTATATACTACATAGTTACAAGATAATCGCTAATTGATATGGAATATAATTCTGCTTCCTAAAATATATCAATCAGATATCTTTTCTTCCAAGTATTCTATTCTTCATAGAATTCCTTCTTCATGCATATCTCTTCTTATGTTTGTCTCGATCTTCTTTCCTTTAACCAGCTGACTTCCTTATCTGAACGTCCTTCAGTACTTAAGTTCTGATATCCATCTTCTGATGATTATCTCCTGATAATATAAGTACTGATATCCTTAAGTCCTGACTTCCAGTAAATACCGATTTATCCTGTTTAAGTAAGATATGAAAACTAAACATAAATCACATTAGCCATGACATTATCAAATATATCTAACAGGAATGCTGATACGTGTCACTTTGTAAGTGGTTGGGAAGCATTTGTCTCAGATACATAGCTTTTTGCTGGAGATGTTATTGACTTCAATTTGAGGGAAACATCTTCCAATATTGTCCACATTTGTGTGTTTAAACAACTTATACAATCTGAGAAGGAAGCATGTATTTTCTAATTTAATTGCCTATTAATGAGTGATTGCATATGATTAGAGTTATTTAGATAAAAAATATTTGGTAAACTAACACAGTTACTTGGAATTGTAATTCAGGAGAGAAAATAGGAAGAAGATCATTTTTTAAAATTCTGGACAGTGGAGCAATAAAGCACGGACATGTCATAAGTTTAGTGTAATTTATTTAAGAAAATTTTGAAATATGATCATCAAAATTAATGATTACAGATTTGTTTGATTGCTCAAATAGGTTTTGCCTACGCTCTTAGCCCAAGAGACGGAACGTGGTCTTTTTGGAAATGAAAGCATCGTAATAAATGGGTTGAGATGGAAAATAAAATATAATAAGAAGTTGAGATTCATATATGGTTTAAAAAAATTGATAACATACTTTGGATTGATGGAATGTGATAGTCTGCATTGTAGTTTTGATGCCGCATGTGGGTTTTACGGACACATTTTTCAGATGGATGGAATGGAGATGCAAGTTCGCAGCTCAAAAACTAAAAGCACAGAAAGATGCTTGCATGGTTGCTTTCTTTTTTAGGATTGGTGTAACAACCCAAATCTGGGGTCAAGATTTGGTGTCACGAAACAATCTTTACATGAAATAAAGTAATAAATAAATAACCCCTTAAATCCGGATCGTTTACAGGTTATGGTATGAAACAAGAATCTAACCTTCTACAATTCCCAACAACTACAATATAAGTGTAAATACCTTTATGCTAACGTCCTTGTCATATTTTTCTAACATCTTCGTCCTCTCACAGCAGAGATCTTTGTAACTCTTGCTGTCTAATGAAAGCTATTCACTTTTATCCTTATCTGCTTCTGAAAGAAATAAGAATTTATAAAGCAAGAGTGAGCCAAAAATGCCCAGCAAGTATATAATTGAGTTTCAAACTTCAATATCAAAGGAAAATTTCCGGATAAAAGCTTTAAACAATTTTAAATGATTCTATTTATTTGAGGGAGTTGAGCGAATAAACATTGGCTATTTCCAGCCTTTAATTGTAAATCCAAAAGTGACAAGTGATTCCCAGATTCATCTCCTGAATCAGGGTTTTGTCATGTTTTTGGAATCATAAAACCTTCGAGAGAGAATGCCGTTGATGGCGATCAACAACAAATTAGACTGGACACTAGTTCACACTTATATCCTGCTGATCAGTCAGGATACAGTGCAGATCTATACCTACCTGTATAGATCCAGTCGGGTACCCAGGCTCTACAGCCCATCTCAAGGCACTGGTCATGTCCCGGTCTTTAGGATTAAGTAAAACTTAATCCCCCACATCATCATCCAGCCCGTGGAGTATTTTGATGTCAAATCATTTTGAATTCAAAAATCCCAATTCAGGGTTCGCAAATAACACGAAAGAATGGGCATTTGCTCAAGAGAGCAATCGAATTATAGGAACAATAATGAAAAGAACATGCATAATAAGAGTAATTGCAGCGAAATGTAAAACAGTTTAACTATTCTGAACTTAGAATATGAACGAAGAAACTTTTGCAGTATTTAAAAGAAAAATCAGGAATACTTGCCTCGAGAAGCTTTAACCACTATTATCGGTTGACTTTTGAATTGCCTTGAATATTTGGCTTTATCGTCAAACCACTATCCTATTTTCGATACAATCCTATCCTTCATGTCTTTCAATTGAAATCTTGTTGAGTCTGATAATTAATCACTAGATCATTCCTAGTCCATCGTTAAATCTCGGGTCCTTCGACTAGGACCTACAGGGTTAAAATACCCTAATTTAGATAATCGCTTAAGCTTAACATCAAATTACTATCACTTCTACCCATATGGTTTTATATCCCGACTCATATTTATATGTATTACTGTAATACACATAGCAATTATGGTTCACATCTTCGAAACTCGGTTCGGTATTTATTTTCGGAAAGTATGTATATTTGTTGTTTGAAAATAATAGGGTAATTGATTATTCACAAAATATTTTGTCACGCCACGTAAGTAGGTTTCGTAAAATTTAGTTACACATTCTCGTTCGACGTTTCCGATAATTATAGGTCATGTTCCCGTATTTTCAGAGTTAATTTCCCGAAAATCGGGCATCGTTTCCTTTGTTTATCGGCCTACCCGTCGAAGTCGAATCGACGTCAATCCATCCCAATAACAATCCAATCGTAATAACCAATCACAATTTGCAATCCCAAACACCAGTACAATTTCAATTATTTATTATTATCCGTAATTTTATGTTTTTGTTTGTATTTTTCGTTTTATGATTTATTTTTACCGAACTAATTTTATTTAATTAATAAATGTAGGACTCAGATAAAAATCATCACCGTCCACTGTCGGCTCGCCGAGGCTCATCGTCAACAGCGGTAAAATTTATTAGTGCCCGATATAATACGGGTTTCCGAATAAATTCCACCGATTAATTATTTTCTCACACGAAAAATATATTTATATCACGAATATTTCATCAATAAATTCCTGCAGAGAGAAAATAATAATAAAAATTTAATCAGTCAGAACAGCACGACAACAGGCCACCCATGCGGCCACAGTCCCCCACGCGCCACCCCCTCGCCGAAAACGGGGAGGGGCGGCGATGGGAAGAAAAAAAAACAGCGGATCAAACACACACCACACACACGGCTACTACACACACACATATACACATAACGCACGCACACATAATTGAAATAAAAACTGGCCGGAATAAGGAATCAAGGCGGTCACCGGAAGAAGAGGCAAAGGCGGCGAAAAACTCACCAAAACAGGGAGAATCGAGAAGAAGAAGAAGAAGAAGAAGAAGAGAAAACGGGGGTGCAAGAAGGGAGGAGAGAGGGAGAAATAAGGGATAGACGAGAGAAAGATTGAGCGAGAGAGATGAGGAGAGGAGAGAGAGCCGAGAGGGGCGAGAAAGAGAGACAAAGAGGGGGTGGAGGAAATTGGGGTAGAATTAGGTTTTTTTATAATTATTTTTTTCTTTATTTTATTCTATTCTCGAGATTATTCCTTTCCGTACCGTAATTTAAGAATTAACGAGTGTTTAATGGGAAAAATAATTCAAAATTTACGAAAATAATTTCTTTAAAATTCTGAACTAATTAGGAGTTGATAAAATCAAATTTGCAAAATTTTTAAATCATTTTTTTTATAACGCGCATTGGACCTGTATTTTACAATTTAATTGATATATGTGCGGTTAAATAAAAGCCAGAAATTTTTTGAGATAGTTTTAAAATTCTCGAAATATATTCCCAACTTAATAAAATAAAATTTTCATAATTTTTGAAGTATTCTGGAATTAAATACTGATTTTACAATTAAATAAAATCAGAAAATCATTTAAAGATAAATAATCAATGAAATATTGATTTCTAAATTTTATAAATTCCTAAAAATAACAAATAAAATTATAAAGCAATAAAAGTAATTTTTGAAATAATATAGCATTTATAAGAATAAATATTCAAGAAAATCATTTTAAAATGAATTAAATTCATACAGCTCGATAATTAATTATAAAATTAATCTATGTGTCAAACAAATCAAAAACAATTAATAATACAACAACACATAGCCGACAGACCCATCACATATTTTATTTATTGAATAATTCAATAATTACACTTACATACTGGATCCGAAAATAGGTTATTTAGCCGCTAAGTAACTACATAACGATACAATTTAAATACCCGATTTGGACAATTATCAAAACAGAGCCACTTATAAAACACTTTATACAAATATAAGGTAATAATGTCTCGCCTTTTGAGAATATAGATTCTTATCGATATATAAAATGATTTGTGTATCGAAAATTTATGCCGGGACTCATATGGGTCAAACCGTATCCCGGATCAAAAAAGTCAAAACACGAAAAGTGTTCAAAATTATCAGATTAGGTTAGGAAGGAGTTTTCGAAAGAGTTTCGGGTTGTAAAAACGCAAAAATGGTTGAAGTGGGACGATTTCTGATTCTAAAAAGTAATTTTATAATCACGTAAAAATAATCATTATTGATTCTGTAAATCCTTTTAAAATTACATAACACTCCAAAAATTACCAGAAAATACCAAAGCAATATATATTTTATTCTTGATAATTAAAGATTAAAATATCTAAATTTTTATCAGAAATAAACATCCAAATATTAATATCAATCATCAAATAATTCACCAAAATTCACATAAAATCACATAATAATTATTTTTTGATAAAAATAATTACATAATATTTCTCAGACGTTACATCCTTCCCCCCTTAAAAGGATTCTGTCCTCAAAATCATGCTAAGGAATAGACCATGATATTTTCCAAGTACCACTCTTATAATTTTTCAGGTTTCATCATTTTAATCACAACTCAACGATCTCTTACCGACATCAAATCTATCAGTTGCTAATGCAAACCCTAACTCAATCTTTACTTCATACATTTGGAGCTAAATTACTCTTCATAGTCATACACACATGAATTTCTTATGAACTCGTTATACCTGTGACAACAAGACCAACTCATTCACAATCGTTCTATCTATCTCACTGTTTCAAAGGACTTACTTAATTTACACTAACCTTCTTTTCTTTCCAATTCTCATAGTTCGTGTTCATTAGATTTCTATTTTCACTGACTGCTCTAATTTACTTTTCATGTCTTCTTCTGTTCGGTTAGTCTGGCCTATGATAATTTTCTAATCAAATTCGAGAATCTTTAATCGGTCTCTTGCACCTTTCATTTATCTGTGCCCGATATACTGAGTTCACGACATCTTCTGCTTCGAATGTCCTATATCTATTTAAAAGTTTAAACTTAAAGGAAAATTTCAACAATTTCATTTAACTTACCACTTAACAGTATATCCTAATTTTTTTTCAATCACTATCAAGGATATTCACCGTGAGAATCTTTTACTATCTGAAAGAAATGTATTAATTTGGAATGGGATGAATCATAACTTTATTCAAAACCGAATTCCTGGTAATAATACTCATTTTGTTGTCATATCAAAGTAGATATTAATATGAACTTTGATACTCACAACATTCCATACTGAAGTCAGCATCAATCATCTATATTAATACCACTTTTGATATCCAACAACAAAGTAAGTATCATCATAAACCAGAAACTGAATCAAAACCTGTTCTTTAATTTCTAACTTTTCCAATTCCTTTATCCACTTTCCAACAATCTTAGTGACATTCACTCTTTCTTTTCTACTCTAGACATCTGTCTCTAAATGGATCTTGCTTGGTTGGTAATTAACCATACTTCCGTAGCTCATAATCCATTATGACCAGAGTTCACACCTTTGAAGCTTAGAACACGGTTACTACTTTTCAACCTTCCGCAGGCATATCCTCCAACATTTAACTTGATCTTCCTTAGTCCTTGAATGGGAGAGAATGTTATCAATAAATACAATTACACTACCCAAATACTCCTGATACACTATGTTCATTTAATCCCCAGACTTACCACTTCTGATAATCAATGCGTAACTTCATACCTCCATTCTCTTTTTCCCTTGATCACTTTTGTGCATAGCGCGAAACACTTCTTATTTTATTATTCCTTCATTCCACATTCCTAGAGTTTCTTTAACTCGTTACTTCATCCCTATTGGGTCATATGATACAGGGCTTTTGACACCAGCTCCACTCTGCGCAATAACCGACGAGAATTTTTTTTACTTCATTCCTCGAGGTAACCTTGTTAAATCATTCGTTCGAACCTCCAGGACTTCACTTTAATCCTAAAGAATTCTGATATGAGATTCATTGTAACGTTCTTCTCTGACAGTTTGCCACGATTACTATTGTTTAATCTTCCCTGTTTGCGCGTATTTTCAATTATCGGCGTTTCACTTCATTCTCCTATCAGTTCTGGCACATCTGATGTTCATACTTGCTTATATCCTGAATCAATTTTATAAAATTTCTTTATCATTCTTTTGATTCCACTTCTTTTCTTATTTATTTCTCCATTCTCATTATTCATTATCTCTTTTAAACATAAGGAATTTCCTTTTCTTGATAATATTAATATGTACATTATTAAATAAACCATTCCAGAAGTTAACACTGGAATGAAGGCTTTTATTTATAATTTTTAAATTCTTACTAACAGAATTATCAAAATTCATCGGTATCTATTTTTCTTAGCTTGGCTTAAATCATCACTGATCGCATATTTGGCTTTCCACATTTGATCAACATTCCTTTTTCTTGAGTTCACATGCAGACTTCGTCAGTCTCTATCTTACATCGGATACTTGGATTTGCGAGTTTCCCAGTATTTCATAACATCTTCCATTAAATCGTAATTCGACATGGATGTACATTCATGTCCTTCATGGAGTATTATTACAGATGGTAACATTTCTTTGCTCTATCTTGAATCTTCAGTTCTTGAAAATATTTTTCTTACTAGCATGTACCACTTACTCTCTGTTCCTCTTATTTATCAAAAAAGGGCGCATTCATTTAGATAAAACCTCGCACATGTCTGCAGTAACATTCCGCTAGTTCTACTAAACTTTCAATTTCTGCTAATGCCATTACTTCCTTCAAATTGCTAATCGCTTTGATTTCAGAACTGAAAATCATGTCAGAGTTTGACTTAATCTAATTGGAATCGACCTCCATTTAACTAACCATCAGTTGGTAAAGTTAATCAATTAACTCTTTTAATTGATCACTTAAACCAAGTGTTGACTAGCTAATTGGAATCAAAGACCAATTATATAAAATCGGTTTGATCATAACAATATTTCTCAAGAACCGAGATCGCAATCATTTGGAGTACTGATGAGAACGACAATATACTTCTTTATTCTTGAACGCAGGGTAATTTCTGAAAATTTGGGCAGCACTTCCCCTACACCATTGAATACCAGTCGGACTCAAGCCTACACCATCAATCAACCAAATCATCCACAATTATATCTACCCACTTCCATCAACCAAAATCATCAATTCACTATATTTCAAATTATATCATTTTGATCAGCATCTGACTGTGATAGCATATATCTTTTGAATTGGACTTAAGGTCTTAAATCAACAATGATTAATATAACCACACCTTTCCCAGTTCTTTCAGAATATTACAAAATATTATTGGTGAACTTAAAATTTATCTTGTTGTTTCTCAAAATTTTATTCCGCGAGTATTTTAACTTATTTCTTGTCATTACTTATTGCGTATAGTTACTTTTAAAAATTATACCGCGTCCTTCAACTAATCACATCGATCCTTTATTGTTGACGATACACACTTAATTCCATTAACTAATCTATCTATCTTCTAATAACCACACATGATCTACATTATTGTCATCATCTGGTGGAAACTCAATTGCCGGATCATTATTTCTTAAAAGGTTTCAAGGTCGAATCATCATTACCTCATCTTCACTTATGTTTCTGCATCGAATTTTTGTCACTAGTCCAGTTATGGGTATTAAGTCACCATAACTTATTTACTCAAATTGGAGAACCTCACAGTTTCTTAAAGAACAAGTTCAAAATTTGATTGCAATTAAGATTCCTTCTATCTTGAATCTTCACGACAAATATCTTCCCGCGACGAAAGGATGCTTCCCGTATTAACCGCCTGTCTGAGTCATTGTTCAAAATTCCCTTGATCTTCGATTATCGTCCCGACACTCGTTTGCTTTGTTTGATGCATACCACCTTACTTCCTCATTTTATAACTAATTTATTTGTTACGGTTCACTAACCATTCATTTCACGTCGAAATCCTCTAATTTGAAGTGCATCATGTTAACGTAATCTACCGTACTGATGAGATCCCCGTAGCAAGAACAACTGTCTGACTTGATATCTTCGCCATGTCCACATTGTCGGTGTATCCATTCTTTCTTGCTCGCAGGTGTCCACCATTTATCGGTTTACAATCATATCATCTTTCGACACGTAATTCTACCTGTCACACGGGACTATTCCATTTTTTTTGTAATCGTCAAAGAAAAAACTCTATGCAAGAGGAGAGTTTGTGAATAGGATTTTGATTAAAAAACTGAATATGGAATAACGATGTAACAAATGCTTGGGAGGAGTTGTAAGTCAATAAATTGAAGGAAGAAGAATGAGTGAGGATTTGGATATATATGAGATAACCATATTCGTATCAAGATGGCTAATCTTTCATACTATATGGCATAAAACACATGATTAGGTGGCATCCCACCCGACTCTTCGTCATTTCAATAAAGCATCTTCGTCATTTCGATAAAGCGTCATACCACAACACTGTTTGTCTCACTCAAGAATCAATAATTTGAGAAGAGAAACGATTCAGAAGGAATACACTAAATTTTCTTTCATTTTCGCCTCATATGATTTATCAACAGAAGAAGCTCATACATATTCAAGAATCAAGAAAAACATATACAATCGTATTAGAAGAAAGAATGTCAGTGTTGATCACCTTCCATGCTTCTCCTAAATCTGCCTTCAGGATCATTCAGATACAGGTTCACGATTCAAGTCACATCATTGCTTTGAAATGCTGTCTGGAAATGCCTTCCCATCAAATGCTTCAATAATTTGATCTTAATCGTGTCCTTCCGAAATTTATAATCACTGCTTTAGATCTCATCTATGTCGCGTAAAATACCCATTGATCACGCACCACCTCAATTTCGTCGATAGAAATACGATTCTTTTCCAATCATCTGGAAGATTCTTCCATTTCCTTCAATCATCCTATGTCCGTTCGAATCACAACTCTCGTTAAGTTTTAATAATTTCATGAATTAGGTAAATAATATTTTAACATGTTGATTCAATTATTGATCTTATTAAACAAAATTTATGTTCGTCTTTCACGGATAACTTTAAACTTTCTTCTTACTAGTGGGTCAAGTTGGTCCTCTAGATTAACAATACCGAGTCTAATTCCATTTTTCTTTTTAGGACATTTTCTGTTTATAATAACAAGAACATAAATAGTAATTCGACAACTAAATTGTAAAACTCATTTCATGCATTCTTCTGAAAGTTGATTAAGAAAATCTTTTCTGAAATCTCATTTTAAAAATTTGGAAATCAAATATTTGGTCGTCATTACTATATAAGGTACTTGCTATTTTTAAAATTCACCAATGAAATATCTAACTAAAAGAATTCCCATATAAGGGTCTCTCCACTTTGGTACTTCTTCCACTTTTCCTTGGATTCTGCTCGCACTTATCATTCGACGAAACTTCATTTACCGTCGTATATCATTTCATTCACAATTCTACCAGAACGCTGACATTTAGTACTGTCTTTGACATTCTTGTCATCGTCCTTGACGTTATGCTTGCAACCACGCATGCGATTCGACATTCTGTCTATAGATTGGGTCGCATCTTCTTTCTAGTCTTACCTATACCTAGTAAGGTAGATATCATTCCTCGCGCAACTCCCGATAAGTGATAAGAATCTTCTCGTAATGGTGGTGCCTTCGAAACGTGCAATGTTGGTTCTTCATCAGCTTCCATCAACTGGTTGCCTCCGGCGTGGAACTCTTCCTAATATCTAAGTTAAATCGTACTTATACTCACCTAGCTTCCCTTACACAAGTCCTCACCAGAATCAATCGCATTTTCTTCAAAGCCACATGAAAAGTAGGGTATCATACTGAGTCTCCGTCGATCCATCGATTCCTCATTATTTTAGGATAAATATACCTATAAAGTTGCGATATTTTCCTTACACTTCCCTCAACAATCCTGGTTTACCAATTCCATATCGGACCTGGTAACCTAATTCACTCAACTTGAACTTAAAATGAGTATGCCTAGGTCTTTCCTATCTCATATGACCTATTACTCTTATCCTACTCTCACCTATTCTTATTTCAGTGACCAATAACCTGTAGCTCTGATGCTAACTTGTAACAACCCAAATCTGGGGTCAAGATTTGGTGTCACGAAACAATCTTTACATGAAATAAAGTAATAAATAAATAACCCCTTAAATCCGGATCGTTTACAGGTTATGGTATGAAACAAGAATCTAACATTCTACAATTCCCAACAACTACAATACAAGTGTAAATACCTTTATGCTAACGTCTTTGTCATATTTTTCTAACATCTTCGTCCTCTCGCATCGGAGATCTCTGTAACTTTTGCTGTCTAACGAAAGCTATTCACTTTTATCCTTATCTGCTTCCTGAAAGAAATAAGAATTTACAAAGCAAGAGTGAGCCAAAAATGCCCATCAAGTATATAATTAGGTTTCAAACTTCAATATCAAAGGAATATTTCCGGACAAAAGCTTTAAACAATTTTAAATGATTCTATTTATTTGAGGGAGTTGAACAAATAAACATTGGCTGTTCCCAGCCTTTAATTGTAAATCCAAAAGTGACAAGTGATTCCCAGATTCATCTCCCGAATCAGGGTTTTTTTCCGGTTTTTCGAATCATAAAACCTTCGAGAGAGAATGCCGCTAATGGCGATCAACAACAAATTAGACTGGACACTAGTTCACACTTATATCCTACTGATCAGTTAGGATACAATGCAGATCTATACCTACCTGTATAGATCCAGTCGGGTACCCAGGCTCTATGGCCCATCTCAAGGCACCGGTCATGTCCTGGTTCTTAGGATTAAGTAAAACTTAATCCCCCACATCAACATCCAGCCTGTGGAGTATTTTGATGTCAAATCGTTTTGAATTCAAAACATCCCAATTCAGGGTTTGTAAATAACCCGAAAGAATCAGTATTTGCTCAAGAGAGTAATCGAAGTATAGGAACAATAATTAAAAGAACATGCATAATAAGAGTAATTGCAGCGAAATATAAAACATTTAACTATTCTTAACTTAGAATCGGAACGAAGAAACATTTGCAGTATTTAAAAGTAAAATCAGGAATACTTGCCTCGAGAAGCTTTAACCACTATTATCGGTTGGCTTTTAAATTTCCTTGAATCTTTAGCTTTATCATCAAACCACTATCCTATTCTCGATACAATCCTGTCCTTCATGTCCTTCGATTGGAATCTTGTTGAGTCTGATGATTAATCACTAGATCATTCCTAGTCCATCGTCAAATCTCGGGTCCTTCGACTAGGACCTACAGGGTTAAAATACCCTAATTTAGATAATCGCTTAAGCTTAACATCAAATCGCTATCACTTCTACCCATACGGTTTCATATCATGACTCATATTTATATGTATTACTGAAATACACATAGCAATTATGGTTCACATCTTCGAAACTCGGTTCGGTATTTATTTTCGGAAAGTATGTATATTTGTTGTTTGAAAATAATAGGGTAATTGATTATTCACAAAATATTTTATCACGCCAAATAAGTAGGTTTCGTAAAATTTAGTTACACATTCTCGTTTATTGTTTCCGATAATTATAGGTCACGTTCCTGTATTTTCAGAGTTAATTTCCCGAAAATTGGGCAGCGTTTCCTTTGTTTATCGGCCCACCCGTTGAAGTCGAATCGACGTCAATCAATCTCAACAACAATCCAATCGTAACAACCAATCACAATTTGCAATCCCAAACACCAGTACAATTTGAATTATTTATTATCATCTGTATTTTTATGTTTTTGTTTATATTTTTCGTTTTATGATTTATTTTTACCGAACTAATTTTATATAATTAATAACGTAGGACTCAGATAAAAATCATCACCGTCCACCGTCGGCTCGCCGAGGCTCATCGCCGACGATGGTAAAATTTATTAGTTCCCGATATAATACGGGTTTCTGAATAAATTCCACCGATTAATTATTTTCTCACATGAAAAATATATTTATATCACGAATATTTCATCAATAAATTCTTGCAGAAAGAAAATAATAATAATAAATTAATCAGTCAGAACAGCACGGCAACAGGCCACCCACGCGGCCACAGTACCCCACGCGCCACCCCCTCGCCAGAAATGGGGAGGGGCGGCGATGGGAAGAAGAAAAAAAACAGCGGACCAAACACACACCACACGCACGGGTACTACACACACATATATATACACATAACACACGCACACATAATTGAAATAAAAACAGGCCGGAATAAGGAATCAAGGAGGTCACCGGAAGAAGAGGCAAAGGCGGCGAAAAACTCACCAAAACAGGGAGAATCGAGAAGAAGAAGAGAAAACGGGGGTGGAAGAAGGGAGGAGAGAGGGAGAAATAAGGGAGAGACGAGAGAAAGATTGAGCGAGGGAGATGATGAGAGGAGATAGAGCCGAGAGGGGCGGGAGAGAGACAACATGGGTGGTGGATGAAATTGGGGTAGAATTAGGTTTTGTTTATTATTATTTTTCTCTTTATTTTATTCTATTCCCGAGATTATTCCTTTCTGTGCCGTAATTTAAGAATTAAACGAGTGTTTAATGGGCAAAATAATTCGAAATTTATGAAAATAATTTCTTTAAAATTCCGAACTAATTAGGTGTTGATAAAATCAAATTTTTAAAATTTTTAAATCATTTTTTTTATAACGCGCATTGGACCTGTATTTTATAATTTAACGAATATACGTGCGGTTAAAGAAAAGCCAAAAAAATTCCGAGATAATTTTAAAATTCTCGAAATATTCCCAACTTAATAAAATAAAATTTTCGTAATTTTTGAAGTATTCTGGAATTAAATACTGATTTTACAATTAAATAAAATCATAAAATCAGTTAAAGATATATAATCAATGAAATATTGATTTCTAAATTTTATAAATTCCTAAAAAAATAAAATATAAAGCAATAAAAGTAATTTTTGAAATAAATTTAGCATTTATAAGTATAAATATTCAAGAAAATCATTTTAAAATGAATTAAATTCATACATCTCGATAATTAATTATAAAATTAATCTTCCCGTCCAACAAATCACAAACAATTAATAATACAGCAACACATAGCCAACAGACCCATCATATATTTTATTTATTGAATAATTCAATAATTACACTTACATACTGGATCCGAAAATAGGTTACTTAGCCGCTAAGTAACTACATAACGATACAATTTTAATACTCGATTTGGATAATTATCAAAACAGAGCCTCTTATAAAACACTTTATACAAAAATAAGGTAATAATGTCTCGCCTTTTGAGAATATGGATTATTATCGATATATAAAATGATTTGCGTATCGAAAATTTTACGCCGGGACTCATATGGGTCAAGGCGTATCCCGGATCGAAAAAGTCAAAACACTAAAAGTGTTCAGAATTATCAGATTAGGTTAGGAAGGAGTTTTCGGAAGAGTTTCGGGTTGTAAAAACGCAAAAACGGTTGAAGTGGGACGATTTTCGATTCTAAAAAGTAATTTTATAATCACGTAAAAATAATCATTATTGATTCTATAAATCCTTATAAAATCACATAACACTCCAAAAATTACCAGAAAATACCAAAGCAATCTATATTATATTCTGGATAATTAAAGATTAAAATATCTAAATTTTTATCAGAAATAAACATACAAATATTAATATCAATCATCAAATAATTCACCAAAATTCACATAAAATCACATAATAATTATTTTTTCATAAAAATAATTACATAATATTTGTCAGACGTTACAATTGGTGTCCAAATAAATATCATCATAGTGGTAAATAAAATTTAACTGACATCTTGTATCCTTTTTGTTGGCGGATGTAGTAGGTTTATACATTAGACTCACATTGTGTTTTAAATGTCACCAGTGAATAACACTGAAGTTAATGAAGTCGAAATGTTACTAGAGGAAGATGTTTCAATCAGTGAAGATGTTACAAAAGTTCTTGGGACTGTTAATGTAGGAGAAGATGTTGATATGATCGGTAACCAGACCGAAGCGCAAATGCAGGAAGAAGAAATATATCAGTTCTCTAAGAAGATTTTTGGGAGAAACCTTAACAACAGATGCCACGGAGTGGTAAGCAGCAGTTAATGATTCATTTTTATTGTTGTTTTAAACAAAAAATATGCATAAATTTTAAAAAAATTGCTTGATAATAACTGCGTACACGCTAAAAGCCCTTTGCTAATTATATACTCCTTATACAGCACCTACCTACAAACATAAAGTTCCGTAATCGAGATTGGAAGAGTGGCGAATATGTCAAATTCAGAACTGGACAACCAACCTGGGACATAAAAATTGTCTTGAATGATCGCAGAGCAAGGTTTTCTGGTGGGTGGAGTAAATTTATTAGGGAGAGGGAGCTCAAGTGTGATGATGAAATACGATTCATATTGCGCCAAGACGAAGAAATTCCTACCTTTGATATTGAAGTTAATCCCCGTAATTGAAGACTGTCAACAATGTTGAATGATTGATATTTGGATTTGGAATTTATTTACTGTTAAAATGGCGTTTTGTTGGATTCTGACATCCATAGACCTATTTTCCGGATTTGTATGAACAATTTTTGAATCTTGTGTTGGATTATTGTGGTAATTGAATGCATGACTTGTATAAATTTGTATTTAAATATTTACAGCATAATGTATGAAAATTGTTCATGTTTAAAATGGATGCCAACAATCGCTTTGTTTTTATGTTTTTGATTTAATAAGCTGCACGTATATGTGAACACACTCCAGTTTAAGAAAATTACCGAATGTATGTAAAGAAAACCAAACCACTGTAGCTCTATACGGATTATATTTTTTTGGCCTTATATTTTATAAATAACATTCGTATTAAAATAAGGGTATGTGTAGTATTTTTTGTTATTTTTTACGAACTCCTAAGGAATTTTTATTTATAAATTTAAATTTTACTTATGAAAGCAAATGAAGGACAGATTAATTTATCTCGTATTAATGAAAGAGTATAACGAGTTATGTTTGTCACGCTTTTCTCGAAATCTTTTGTTATGTGTTTGTTTCCTTTTTTTGATTAAAATTACCTCATTCTTTCTTTATAAATTTTCTTTTACCCAAACTTTGTTTCGAATTTGAAAGTGAAGCTGGTTGCTTTCTTTTCTAATATATTTGGGGTATTTTTTTTAAAAATAAAATATTACATCAAAATTAAGGAATAGTACGTACAATATTGTTACTAAAATATCATCAAATTGTAATTTTATCAATTTTATTAAATTGTAATATATAAAGTGATTAGCTCAAATTTATTAAAATTTATCAATTTATTAAAATTTAATCGTCAAATTGTAATTTTATTAATTTTATTAAATTGTAATTTTATCAATTTTATTAAATTGTAATATATAAAGTGATTAGCTCAAATTTATTAAAATTTATCAATTTATTAAAATTTATTAAAGTACATAATGTGCTATTAGCTCAAATTTATTAAAATTTTATCATCAAATTGTAATTTTATCTATTTTATTAAATTGTAATATATAAAGTGATTACTACATATAAGCATATATTATTTTGATGATAAATTGTAATAAATAAATATAAGCATATATGATTATTACATATAAAGTGAAAATTCATCCCTCTTTATTTTCTATCTACTTTGAAGAATGTATTGATAGACATGTTCAAGAAGTAAAAAAAGTGAGTAATGTTAAAAAATCCACTCCAGTTCATGATGCCGTTCTACTAAAGATTAAAGCGGATAGTATTTATATATAATTTCCAAGATATAATTGATCCAACCATAATAGATTATTGTCAAAAATAGTAGGATGCATAAAATAGGATGCATGTTCACATGCTAATTACATTCCTACTGCTGAGAAACTCTGATGCATACACTTAGCCACATTCATAGGCTGATGCATGAGTAATCCAAAACAATCTAATGATCATGATTCATATCCTCTTGTAGTAGAAGTGATGATCTCCAAACATGAGGAAAAGAATAAGTATGTGAATATGCACAGTATGCACCAACACATGTAAAATGGTTTTTTGTAAAACTTTTTAAAAGTATCTTCTCATAATGAGGACCTAATCAACATATTCCTTAAGGATACATGACAAAATCAGAGTAACATAACAGTTGAAAACAGGAAAAAAAATTCAAATTGTTAACTACCATTCGGTTATTACAGATCATGGTAACTGTTAAATTTATCGGAAAAGAACTGCCAAAAACTACCAGCCATACTCACATGTATATATACTGTTAGATATATTTGAGATGTCATGTCTAATATGATTTGTGTTTAGTTTTCAGAATTTAATAACAGGACAAATCAGGACTTACTGAAATCAGGACTTACTGGAAGTCAGAACTTAATATTAGAACTTAAGGTCATATCAGAACTTAAGTGCGGGAAGATTTTCAGATAAGGAATGAAGCTGATTTACAGGAGAAGATCGAGACTAAAATAAAAGAAGATATGCATGGAAAGAGTTAGAAGACTGGAAGACTTATAGAAGATATCTGATTGACATATTTTAGGAGACAGAATTATATTCCATATCAATTAGAAGTTATCTTGTAATTGTGTACTATATAAACACAGACTTAGGGTTTACACTATATGTGTTATCATTATCAAGAAGATTATACATTGTAACCTAGCAGCTCTTAGTGATATTTATTCATCACTGAGAGAGAATAGCAGTTCATATTGTAACAAAGTTTATTCAATATACTTGATCTTTGTTACATACTTGTGTTAAATCGATTTGATTGTATAAACACTGTATTCAACCCCCTTCTACAGTGTTGTGTGACCTAACAAGTGGTATCAGAGCTTATCTGTTAACACACATATAGTAAAGATCCAAACAATCATGTTTGAAGAAACACAAACTCCAACCAAGCCCACCAAAACTCAAGAAACTCAAAACACTGAAACCCACAGTCGATATGAGACTATTAGGGTTCCCATACTGAGACCTTCTGAGTATCCCATATGGAAAGTGAACATGGCTATGCTTCTGGAAGCTACAGATCCAGAATACCTTGACAGAAATAATGAACGACCACATAAGCCAACCAAGCTCTCTGTTGTAGTTGCTGATCAACCAGCAAAGACCATACCAAAGGAGAAAAGTGAGTATACAGCTGACGACATCTCATCTATTGCCAAGGATGCAAGGGTAAGGCATTTGCTGCATAGTGCCATTGATAATGTCATGTCAAAAAGGGTAATTCATTGCAAGACTGCAAAAGAGATATGGGATGCTTTGGAAACAAGATGCCAGGGAACTGATGCAATCAAGAAGAACATGAAGACTATACTCACACAAGAGTATGGGCACTTTGACTCAAAAGCTGATGAGTCATTAACTGATTTATATGACAGGTTTGCCAAACTCTTGAATGATCTGTCACTGGTGGACAAGGAATATGATCTTGAAGATTCAAATCTAAAATTCCTTTTAGCTCTTCCTGAAAGTTGGGATTTGAAGTCTACTACCATAAGAGACAACTATGACCTTACTGAAACTACTCTTGATGAAATCTATGGTATGCTCAAGACTCATGAACTTGAGATTGATCAAAGGAGCAAGAGGCACGGAAGAAAGTCAAGGACATTTGCTCTTAAAGCTGAGGAGGAATCTTTTAAAGGTGCTGTCTCAAAGAAGGGCAAAAGAAAGGCTATCATCATAAAGTCTGATTCAGAGTCATAATATTCTGATGATGATTCAGAAACTGAAAGTTTACCTGAAATGGATCCTGATGAAGAGATGATGCAACTGTGTGCTCTTATGGTTAAGGGTATCACAAAGATAGCCTACAAGAAATTCAGAAAAGGCAAGAAGTTTTCTAGGAAAAGTGGAAGTTCTGATAAGAAAGGTTTCAGAAAGTATGAAGGTAAAGGAAAGTCTGATAGAGGAGACAACTTAAATGTCAAATGCTACAATTATGGTAAAAGAGGCCACATATCTCCTGACTGCAAGAAAGGAAAAAATAACAAAGGCAAGGCACTTGTCACAAAGAAGAAAAGCTGGACAGACACTTCAGATTCTGAACATGAGGTGAACTATACCTTGATGGCAAATGCTGATAGCAGTCCTGAAACTGCTGGATTAAAGGTACCTCAAACATCCTATGCTTTTCATACTGATGATATTACTGAGTTGAGATTATATCTTAAAACCATGTTCATTAGTTATAGAGATCAGACTTTAACATGTGAAAGATTAACATCTGAAAATCTTGCTTTTAAAAAGAGAAATGACTATTTAGAAAAGGAGTTAGTTTTTCTTCATCAAACTAAAAAAGAAAGAGATGATGCTTTGTATGTTAGAGATGAAGTGCTAAAATTGAATGAATCTCTAAAAAATGATTTAGAAAAGGAAAGAGAGATTATCAGAACTTGGACTAACTCTGGTAGAACAACTCAGAATTTACTAAGTAGTTAAACAGACTGCTAAGCCAAAGGTAAATCCTATTAAGTTTGTAGCAAAAACTATAAAGTCTAATTCTGAAAAGATGAAAGAATCTAGGACATAAGTAAAAGAAAAATCAACTTCTGACAAATTAGAACAGGATAAACCAGCTGAAGAAAACATAGGCTTAATGACTAAGAAGCAGCTTAAGCATAAGCTGAAAGAGATTAGGAATGTCAACAAGGTAAAGGAAGCTAGGAAAAATAGGAATGCAAAGGAAGGTGTGAATAAAAAAATAATTATATGCCTGTTCCTAATGCTCCTAGAAAGAAATGTTATAACTGTTAAAACTCTAACCATCTTGCTTCTTTTTGCAGGAAAAATAAAGATATAAACTCTTTACCTCTTAAATCAGGAATTAAGAGTCAGTCTGTTAGGTTTAAACCACAAAATCCTTGTTTTCATTGTGGTAGTTTATTGCATTCCATCTATACTTTTAAGGAATATCATAGTTTGTACTATGATTATTATCAAATAAAACCTTCTTTGAAGAAACTTAGTAGTATTCCTTCTAGTGTAAAGTCTGATGCAAAGTCTGATATAAATTCTGATAAACAACATGTTAGCATAAACTCTGAAGTTAAATCCGCTGCAAATGCTAACAAACTTAAAAAGGCCAAAGGATCCAAGCAAGTCTGGGTCCTTAAAACTAACCAATAGTGGTCTTTGTGATTGCAGGGCAACAGGAAAAATATCCTAGTGCTGGACAGTGGATGTTCATGACATATGACTGGAAATAAAGCCCTGCTATCAGACTTTGTGGAGAAAGCTAGCCTAGGAGTTTCTTATGGAGATGGTAACATTAGGAAAAACATCTGGGATATGGCAATATCAATCTTGGGAATGTCATCATTGAAGAAGTAGCTCTGGTCTCAGGACTTAAACACAACCTTCTGAGTATGAGTCAAATCTGTGACAAAGGTTATCATGTGGATTTCTTTGAAGAACACTGTGAAGTTGTAAGCAATTCTATAGGCAAAGTGGTTCTGAATGGTTGCAGGCATGGTATGTGGCGCCCTCCAAACCCGGGTCAGAAGTTTGGGGTCCACAACACATATACAATACATAAACCTGAATAAGAAATATTATTTACAATGACCCTGCTTTACATAACCATGGATCGCAACAGGTTAAAGTATGAAAACAAGCCACAATCTTAACCTTTATTACAACGTACCAAATCCCAACTAATTTAACTTACAATTGATAATGAAATCATTCTTACAATCTGACTATCTCTATACCGCATGAAGCTTCTGCTAGCTCGATTGAACTCAACTGGAACCTTAGCCCGCACTTTTGGACTGAGGAACTTCACTATCATTCATATTCTTTTCAACTGTAAAATATATAAAAGAATCGCAAGGGTGAGCTAACTAGCTCAGCAAGTCATAATAGTGATAACAGGGGTTAAACAATGATTAAATGAGATGATTCAAAGGAATCAAGTTTCTTTTTAACTAATCATTAGAATTGGATATTCCTTTTGAGTTTTTAAAAAAAACAAAGGTTAGGCTGCTGATCAGTCACGTACTAACCCCGAGCAAGCACATAACACTGCTCTAATTACTGGATCCAAGGCACACATTGGCCTAACTTGACCATTGGTATGGTCTGACCACGAATCTGGTCCACATAGATAAAAACTATCCAATCCTAAAGCAGTTCAATATGATAAACAATATAATTCAATAAAACCAGATCATAATCAATGATGGTTAAACACTTGAATAAAAACGCAAGGAAACTCATGGATATCTCAAGGGTATATCAGGATATGTATAAGAAACGGTTTTCAGTTTGTACAAGGGTCAGGTATTAGACCAGTAATGATTTTTCAAGATATGGTTCTTTGAGGTTATAAAGAATGATTGGAGTATAAAAGTTTCTGTGTTTTCAAACCATTCTCTTCCAGTGTTTGGTGTTTGGTAGTTATACCTTTGAAGAGTAGTATTATATTTGTATGGTTTGGTGTTTGAGGATCAACAAAGGACGGATTATAAAGAATAAAGCTTATGGCTTAAGATCAAGAAAATCAGGGTTCAAGGTTAAATGGTTTAAAGCTCTTGCAATACAAAACAGGAGTTATTTTGAATAATAGCGACATGTTATAAAACAGTTCAAAAACATTGGTAATATATATCTTGAAGAAAAGTTAGAAATACTTGCCTTACAAGGCTTTACAACTATTACTGATCATCTCTGAGCCGATTCTGCTGCTCAGGCTCTAACGTCCAACCACTATATCCCATTGGATTCGACTTCGACACTCAGGTCTTTCTGTTGAAACTCTAGTGAGCTCGTCGACTGACCACTAAGTTATCTTTAGTCCACCGTCCACTTTCAGGTTCCCGACTACAACCTACAGGGTCGAAATACCCTATGTTAGACGTCTAGGTATGCTTGACATATCCTCGATACTAATTCTTACCCAACGATATTCAAACCCGACTCGTAATTATTCATATTAGAATAACACAGTCAACAATTAGGGTTCACATTCTCAAAATCGATCCAGTGTCCGTTTTTAGAAAATACGTATACTCGTCATTTTTCAAAATTAGGGTTACTGCGTTTTGGACAAAATATACAACACAACATACAATCAGGTTTCTGTATAAAACATACATATATGTATTTATTTATACTTGCTCGATGTCCCGATAATCCTCGGATACACTCCCGTATTTCCGTAGTTCGATTTCCCAGGAAATCGGACAGCGTTCCCTTTGTTTATCGGACTACCCGTCGAAACATCAATCGACGTCAAATCCCAAACACAACAATCTCAACAATTATCCAATCACATTCCAATTCCACAAATCCCAATCACTGATTTAAACCAACTAATTATTATTATTCGCGTTTTTAACATTTATTTCTTTTAAAATATTAGGACTCAGAATAAACATCACAGTCCACCATCAGCTCACCGATGTTCATCGCTAACGGCGGCGGAATCAGTCGGTGCCCGAGTAATTCAGGTGTCCATACCGATTCCACCGATTATTCAGTAATTTTTCAAACAAAATAATTATTTTATTTCACGAAATCCATCAATAATTCTTGCAGAAACCAACAATTTCAATAATTAACAGATTCCCAACACAGGCGCGTGTGTTACACGCACAACACACAGAGTAACCGGGTAACGCAGAGACAGCCGGCAACAAGTCGGAAAATGAGAACACGGAACACAATCCCTACACACATGAATCAGTACAGAACAGAACATAACCATAGTACCAAGAACTAAACCAATAACTAACTGCATAAACAAAAGCGCCCCTTTTGCAGCGACACCCAAGCGCCACCGCCCTCACCGGAAACGGAGAGGGGCGGCGATGGGGAAACAATAAAAATAACAGCAGCACAGACATCAAGCACAATACATACACACGCGTATATATATGTATATACTTAACAATCAGTCCGAAAGCAAATCACGACGTAACTTGCTCACCGGAAATCAGAGCTGCGGCGAAGCTTCGAGAACAGGGGAGAGACAAGAGGAATAAGAGAAGGATGTTGTGGTTTTATTTCGTTTTTATTTTGTCAGATAATAACACACAGCAACACAAACGTGAGCAACTGCCACGTTTTTGTCTGATTTTCTAGGTTCAAACACCTGTACTACCTCTCTGAATGGCCTTATTTGTATCGCTTTAATTGGTTTAACGATATAAGGTGCAGATAAAAATAATCCTGAAAATTACCAAATTAATTTCAAATTATCACAAATAATTTAAAGTTAATAAAATAAATTTTTCTCATAATTTGTAAAATATTTTTGAAACGCAACTCGAACCCGCATTTAATGAATAACGAACCGAGCTGCTCTTAAAACAAATTTTAAAATTCGCGAAAATAATCTTAAAATATTAGAAATATCCTGAATTAAATGAAAACAAAATTTTCGAAATTTTAAAATAATTTCTAAAACGCACTTTATACCCGCTTTTAACAAATAACTGAAACATCGAGCGGGTGAAATTAATCCTGAAAATTTCCAAAATAATTTTAAAATTCTCAGAATATTCCAAACTTAAATAAATATGAGTTTCATAATTTTTGAAGAATTTTAGAATTAAATATGGATTTTACCGATAAAAGCATTCATAAAATCATTTAAAGATAAATAATTAATAAAATATTGATTTCTCAATTTTATAAAATCCAAAAAATAATTATTGTAATTATAAAATCATAAAAACAATTTTAAAGACATTTCAAATATTTATACAAATAAATTTGCACTAAATCCACTTTTGAAAGTGAAAACAATTCAATATGATCCCATAATTAATCACGCGGACAACCCGGTACCCTATAAATCACATATGGGTAATAATCAAACAACATATAGCGGTCAACATCATCACACATATTTTATTTATTTAATAATTTTCCATAATTATATAATTAAATAATTCAAAAGTACACGAGTCGTTATATCCTTTCCCCCCTTAAAAGGATTCTGTCCTCAGAATCTGATCTAACTAAACAAGTGAGGATATTTGCCATGCATATCTGACTCTAGTTTCCAAGTAGACTCTTCTACTCGAGGATTTCAAACGTACTTATTATAGATATACACTCATTTTCAATGACTTGTCCTTTAACGATCAAGAATTTAGATCGATCACTATATACAAAACAAACTTGGACCAGAGCCCATTGGCTCTTGATCCATCACTTGATTCGAATAAGATACTTATCGTCTTAACTTCGACACACAGATTACATTATAGGTATATACGGTTGTAACGGTAATATCAACGCATAAACAACTCTATCTATATTTATCAATACCTCGAATGGTTCATTAATTTAGGACTTAACCTGTCCCTTCTTCTCAAACTCATCCATTCCCTTTCGAGGTGAAACTTGTACTAACACTACTGGTCCTATTTCTATACTCATATGTTCTCTCGATACCATTTCGACTTCTTTCTTTGTCTACTCCGAGCTGCTACAATCCATATCATTACACTCCTGGTGTGCCGGTTTAACTTAGAATTTGACAACTTTCTTTCTCCCACTTTATCTTAATAGCAATGGAGACCTACACCCACGTCCACATGAAGCTTGGTAAAATGGCATTACAAAGCCGACATCGCTGATAAATGATCATTCTAGTGTTTCCTTAAAACTCAACTTCTCAACATATCTTGCATTTCCTGCATCACTTCCGTATTTTAACTCTCCGTTGAAGGATGATAGGCGGTGCTCGTTTTCAACTTGGTTTCCAAACATTTAAACATCTCTTACTCTTTCCCCATATGTTAAGGCTGAAAAGTAATCTCATGAATTCATGTATTGTCACCTTTAAGTATTTGAAATTCAGATTCCACTCTTTTCAATTCGTTTATTAACTCCTCGGTGGTCTTCATTACATCTAATCCTTTTTGTCAGCATAAGGCATCTGTTACCATACGGCTTTGCTTAGGTAGTTGTAAATGGATTAATTCATAATCTTTTGTTAACCTTGGTCAAAATTTTATTCTTGAAGACTCAACGTATAGTTGCTTTCCTTCTGATCTTTGGAGAAAAATCTTTGGGCATTCCATGCAGGCTTTCTTGTTCTTTGAATAACTGAGGATGTTATCAATAAATACAATTTGCTTATCCAAGTACTCCTTATACACCACGTTCCTTAATTCCTTGTAGTCACCTGATACACTTGTCATTTCACATAATATCATCAGAGCTTGCAATGCTCTGAACTCACTTTGATCGTAATCTCTGATATTTCCTCAGGTCAGATCTTAAGTTAGTTCTCAGTACATAACACACTTCTTAAATTAAGTCTTATAAGTAATGAATTCTTTATAGGGTCTCACTTATTCTTATTCATTGTTTTGTTAAACTCCTGTTAATCAGTACATACTCTTATAATTTCATTCCTTTTCTCCATAAACATCACTGGACTCTTCATAATTCATTTTTTGTAAAACAATTCCCTGGGTCTGCCTTATCCATTAGGCCTCCAATAGTTCACCTTAATTCTTTGACGTGTCCAACACTTTCTAATCCATTTTGAAATATCCTTCTTATACCTGGTTATCGTTGTTTTTCTTTTATTTCCATATATTTTGGCATCTCCTCAATAGAGTATATACTTTATATTATGAATTCCCTGTGGCATTTCATTTCTTAATTCTTCTACTTGTAACTTCCAAGTGCTGGAAGAGAACATTGGGATATCGTGATCATTCTCCTGGGCGCATAAATTTCCTCTCACTACGGTTAACAGCGTGATCCATTATCTTCTTTTGACATCTCCTTATCTTTCTCTTAACAACTTCAACTGAAAGGTCATACTATTCATCCTTGCTCCTGTTTGGATTATAAACTCTGACTCCCGATTCCAACTTCTAAAATTCCATAGAAAATTCTTCCGGTATAGTTTCTATGTCCATTATTGCTTTCCTCTATCTTTGCTTTTCCTCGTGAATACATACTTCAACCTCTTATGGCCCGTATAGATCTTACACCTTTCTCCATACATACCATATTTCCCAAATCTTTCAAAACGAATATTATTACTATTAATCTCAAATTATGGGTAGAATACTTCTGCTCATAAGGTTTCGGTTGTCTTGATGCATATACAATAACTCTATTGTGCTGCATCAACACACATCCTATTCCCTAATGAGAAGCATCACTATATCTACCAAATCTCCTTGATATTTTCAAAATAATAAAGCAGGTGCTATAAGCATTCTTTCATTTAACTCCGTAAAACTTTGTTCACCCTTCTCTACTTCATATAAACTTCTTATTTTTTCCTGGTTAGCTTCGTCCAAGATATTATAACTTTCAAGAAATCTTGCACAAATTTTTCTATAGTAACCGGCCCATGATAAAACTTCTTACTTTTATTCGTGTTTCGGGTCTCTCTTTTATTCATAGCAACTTTAATTTCTGCTGAATCTCTTTTGATCTTCTCCATATTGACTATTTATGCTAAGAACTATATTTCACACAACTTCTTTCTTTTCCAACTTCTCAGTTATTATTAAATACTTTACATGGTCCTCCGTTGACTTTATGTGTTACCCTTCAGCTTATCCAAATATTCCTTAAAGGTTCTGTCCATCTAGTTCAAATATCACTGGTATATTGGTTAATCCAAATGACAATACGAAAACAGTATTTAGTTCTGAAAATTATCTTTGATATATCCATAGGTTTAATCTTCAATTGGTGAAATACCAAGTCTTAAATCAATCTTATAAAAGTACTTTGTTTCTTGCATTTGATCGAACAAATCATTGGGTCGAGGTAATAGATACTTGCTCTTGATAGTAAACTTATTAAGCTTTCGCTAGTCGACGCATAATCTCATACTTCCATTTTCTTATTAACAACTAGTACTGGTGCACCTTATAGGATATGTTGGGTCTAATCGCTTCTTCTTCAAATATCTCTTGCGTCTACTTTGCTAGCTTCCTCATTTTAACTGGTGCCATTTTGGGTAAGGCCGTAGTCACTGGCTTCGTCTCAGGCGTTAAGTCAATCGCGAGCTTCCTTCCTCTATCGGGAAGAAATGTTGATAACTCATCTAAAACATATCTTGAAACTCCTTAATTGCTATTAAATCTTCAAATTTTGTTTGCTTCTGACTTTTATTTATCTCATAATCACCATAATACTCATATCTTGATCACCGTAATCATTATTAACAAATTCTTTTCCTTCTTTCATCTTCTGAACCTCATCACCTTCTCATTTGGCATCCTGAAAATTATATTTTCATCGCGACGTTCTGTCTGGACATCATGCTTTAACAGTTAATCCATTCCTTAGAATAATATCAAATCCTCTTATCCTCCATGATATCAATTCTTCACAACTTATTTCCAGGAATCTCAAATTCACCATTGGTACTCACTTATTTAACAACCACACGTTCTTGACTTGCTAGTCCTTTAATCACAATCTTATCAATTCAATAGGGTAATTCATCTTATCAACAAAACCTTGAGAGATAAACAATTAAGTTTCTCTCACATCTTTTAATACTTTAACACATAAGGTATTCCCCTAATCATCCATATGATCACGTCCATATTCTGAATAGCATATTTCACAGGAAAATCGCATATTCTCGTTCTCGAAAACGTATTCTTATTGGAGTAGATTCCCTTGATTCTTAATGGATTCTTCACTGGGACTAGTGATTTGCAATCCTCGCCAGGTGCCGTTATTTCTTTCCCATACATAAGATGTAGATGGAACTTCGTCCACTTGATTCAGGATACGTTGATTTCTGTTTGCAAACTTCTTGCAAAGAATGACAATACAATGAAATGACTAGAAGGATTCAAAATTCAACAAAAATTAGAGTTGAAAAGAAAGAAGAAGTAAGGATTTGAATATGAATGAGACAACCACATTGGTGCTTAAGATGGCCAGTCTTTCGTACCATATGGCATACAGCACATGATTAGGTGGCGTCCCACCCAACTCTTCGTCATTCTGACAAAGTGTCTCACCATAACACTGTTTGTCCCAATCAGAAAGCAAAACTTGAGGGAAACAATTAAATTTGGAAGGAATGCAATATCCTTCTTTTCGATATCATAGCAATGAGTTGATTTAAGAAAAGAAGTTCATACTTATTTAGGAATAAAAAAAAGGAATATACGCTATAATATTGAAGACAAGAACGATACCATTGGTCACCATCCACATTTCACTTATATTCATCTTTCGAGCTTGTTCGATCATATCTCCATTGTTTCATATAATAACTTTTAGAAAGTACATTGAAATGTCTTCGCAAATTAAGCATTATGGTAGATTCTTACTTGTCACGTCTTGCGTCTTTAACATCACACCTCTACATATAATACTTTAACAACTCGATCATAATGACGTCCCTACCAGACAACCTCGAGTTTCTTTTTTTTTTTTCAATTTAGAATAACCCCGAAGCATTCAACATAGCGATCCTTGTGTTAATAATATTCTTCTTTTTAGGAAATCTGGAAATCTTCTCAATCTCCTTCAGTCATACTCAGACTTCTGTTAGATCAGTGAATTCTTTGAACTTGGATAATCCTGTAATTGGATGAGTAATTGCTCCATACACTGATTCTGTTGTTAATCTTATTAAACAATATTTGTACCTTTCTGTTGAGAATAACCAACTTCTTCATAATCGCGGATCACTTTGTCCTCTGAATTAACAATACTAAGTTTGAAACAGCATTCTTCCAGGTAATCCGGGCTTTCTAACAAACAAGAAACTCAAGTAGTAACTTGACAACCAATGTTTAAAAATCATTTTATTTGAAAAGGCTTTTAGAAATTTGTAAAGGAAAATCTTTTTCGAACACTTGTTTTAAAAGTTTAGAAAATCACAAACCTAGTTGTCCTTACTATATGAGTTGGTTGTTGTCCTTTCGACCTATAACAAGGTACCATATTAAAGAAACAATTACATAAGAATTCATTCAGTCCAATCTACCTTTTCTCCTTTATCGGGTCCATTTGCTTTCCTTAATCGACGAAAACTTCAATTGTCGTTGCATGTTATCTTATTCATAGCTTCACGTCAAAGCTTCCATACTGGTAATACTCCCGACATTTCCGTTGCAGTAGTTAAGTAAAACAGGCTATCCAATAGTCAATAAGTTTATTTCATAGAACAAAGTTTGCTCGTATCACATCACATTACTACTTTACATATCGCATTTATCATATCATCATCATTTAATTTCACAAAAATCCCAGGTTTATGCTTTTCTCTCTAACTCTTTCAAAATTCATCTAGTTTATACCATACTTATTCACGAGTGGCTTAGTCACTAAGGGCTTCTTTTAACCCGATAACAGCTATCCTCTGAAATACTTAAATCTCCTTTATAAACTTCGTCTTACCGTTTATTTATAACTCAAGCGCTCACCATTTACTGTAGCTCTCGAATCCATCCTCGTAGGTACAATCGCTTCATAGGACAAGTTCTAAACTGGGGGTATAGAACAGGATATAGGGTAAACTAAAGAGATACGCTCACAGCCGAATGTTTAGTGAAAGAGGAATAATCAGATGGAGGTTCTTGAATAGGTAATCTCATATCAAAAGGTAGAAAGTAGCGTAGAATAGCTTGAAGAAGTGCAACCGTTATAACAGAAGGTAGTGCCATTAATACTGATGGAGGAACAAGGTGCAATTCTGATCTGAGAGAAGATGACGATCCTCGAACGGAAAGCTCCAAATGATCAAATGACATCGGGAAATCAATATCTGCCATTGCCGTTGTCTGGAAATCACGTCGCAAGCTGAGAATCCTTAATCGCAACACGAACCGTGCGGAAGACTTACTATATAGTTGCACTCATCCTCACAACATCTTATCTTTCTGTTTCCTATTCCTAATCCTAACCCTCTACCCAATCCCGACAATCTAGGCTTGTTTCAGTGACTTATAACCTGTAGCTCTGATACCAACCTGTGGCGCCCTCCAAACCCGGGTCAGAAGTTTGGGGTCCACAACACATATACAATACACAAACCTGAATAAGAAATATTATTTACAATGACCCTACTTTACATAACCACGGATCGCAACAGGTTAAAGTATGAAAACAAGCCACAATCTTAACCTTTATTACAACGTACCAAATCCCAACTAATTTAACTTACAATTGATAATGAAATCATTCTTACAATCTGACTATCTCTATACCGCATGAAGCTTCTGCTAGCTCGATTGAACTCAACTGGAACCTTAGCCCGCACTTTTGGACTGAGGAACTTCACTATCATTCATATTCTTTTCAACTGTAAAATATATAAAAGAATCGCAAGGGTGAGCTAACTAGCTCAGCAAGTCATAATAGTGATAACAGGGGTTAAACAATGATCAAATGAGATGATTCAAAGGAATCAAGTTTCTTTTTAACTAATCATTAGAATTGGATATTCCTTTTGAGTTTTTTAAAAAAAACAAAGGTTAGGCTGCTGATCAGTCACATACTAACCCCGAGCAAGCACACAACACTGCTCTAATTACTGGATCCAAGGCACAAATTGGCCTAACTTGACCATTGGTATGGTCTGACCACGAATTTGGTCCACATAGATAAAAACTATCCAATCCTAAAGCAGTTCAATATGATAAACAATATAATTCAATAAAACCAGATCATAATCAATGATGGTTAAACACTTGAATAAAAACGCAAGGAAACTCATGGATATCTCAAGGGTATATCAGGATATGTATAAGAAACGGTTTTCAGTTTGTACAAGGGTCAGGTATTAGACCAGTAGTGATTTTTCAAGATATGGTTCTTTGAGGTTATAAAAAATGATTGGAGTATAAAAGTTTCTGTGTTTTCAAACCATTCTCTTCCAGTGTTTGGTGTTTGGTAGTTATACCTTTGAAGAGTAGTATTATATTTGTATGGTTTGGTGTTTGAGGATCAACAAAGGACGGATTATAAAGAATAAAGCTTATGGCTTAAGATCAAGAAAATCAGGGTTCAAGGTTAAATGGTTTAAAGCTCTTGCAATACAAAACAAGAGTTATTTTGAATAATAGCGACATGTTATAAAACAGTTCAAAAACATTGGTAATATATATCTTGAAGAAAAGTTCAGAAATACTTGCCTTACAAGGCTTTACAACTATTACTGATCATCTCTGAGCCGATTCTGCTGCTCAGGCTCTAACGTCCAACCACTATATCCCATTGGATTCGACTTCGACACTCAGGTCTTTCTGTTGAAACTCTAGTGAGCTCGTCGACTGACCACTAAGTTATCTTTAGTCCACCGTCCACTTTCAGGTTCCCGACTACAACCTACAGGGTCGAAATACCCTATGTTAGACGTCTAGGTATGCTTGACATATCCTCGATACTAATTCTTACCCAACGATATTCAAACCCGACTCGTAATTATTCATATTAGAATAACACAGTCAACAATTAGGGTTCACATTCTCGAAATCGATCCAGTGTCCATTTTTAGGAAATACGTATACTCGTCATTTTTCAAAATTAGGGTTACTGTGTTTTGGACAAAATATACAACACAACATACAATCAGGTTTCTGTATAAAACATACATATATGTATTTATTTATACTTGCTCGATGTCCCGATAATCCTCGGATACACTCCCGTATTTCCGTAGTTCGATTTCCCGGAAATCGGACAGCGTTCCCTTTGTTTATCGGACTACCCGTCGAAACATCAATCGACGTCAAATCCCAAACACAACAATCTCAACAATTATCCAATCACATTCCAATTCCAAAAATCCCAATCACTGATTTAAACCAACTAATTATTATTATTCGCATTTTTAACATTTATTTCTTTTAAAATATTAGGACTCAGAATAAACATCACAGTCCACCATCAGCTCACCGATGTTCATCGCTGACGGCGGCGGAATCAGTCGGTGCCCGAGTAATTCAGGTGTCCATACCGATTCCACCGATTATTCAGTAATTTTTCAAACAAAATAATTATTTTATTTCAAGAAATTCATCAATAATTCTTGCAGAAACCAATAATTTCAATAATTAACAGATTCCCAACACAGGCGCGTGTGTTACACGCACAACACACAGAATAACCGGGTAACGCAGGGACAGCCGGGAACAAGCCGGAAAATGAGAACACGGAACACAATCCCTACACACATGAATCAGTACAGAACAGAACATAACCATAGTACCAAGAACTAAACCAATAACTAACTGCATAAACAAAAGCCCCCCTTTTGCAGCGACACCCAAGCGCCACCGCCCTCACCGGAAACGGAGAGGGGCGGCGATGGGGAAACAATAAAAATAACAGCAGCACAGATATCAAGCACAATACCTACACACGTGTATATATATGTATATACTTAACAATCAGTCCGGAAGCAAATCACGGCGTAACTTGCTCACCGGAAATCAGAGCTGCGGCAAAGCTTCGAGAACAGGGGAGAGACAAGAGGAATAAGAGAAGGATGTTGTGGTTTTATTTTGTTTTTGTTTTTTCAGATAATAACACGCAGCAACACAAACGTGAGCAACTGCCACGTTTTTGTCTGATTTTCTAGGTTCAAACACGTGTACTACCTCTCTGAATGGCCTTATTTGTATCGCTTTAATTGGTTTAACGATATAAGGTGCAGATAAAAATAATCCTGAAAATTACCAAATTAATTTCAAATTATCACAAATAATTCAAAGTTAATAAAATAAATTTTTCTCATAATTTGTAAAATATTTTTGAAACGCAACTCAAACCCGTATTTAATGAATAACGACCCGAGCTACTCTTAAAACAAATTTTAAAATTCGCGAAAATAATCTTAAAATATTAGAAATATCCTGAATTAAATGAAAACAAAATTTTCGAAATTTTAAAATAATTTCTAAAATGCACTTTATACCCGCTTTTAACAAATAACTGAAACACCGAGCGGGTGAAATTAATCCTGAAAATTTCCAAAATAATTTTAAAATTCTCAGAATATTCCAAACTTGAATAAATATAAGTTTCATAATTTTTGAAGAATTTTAGAATTAAATATGGATTTTACCGATAAAAGCATTCATAAAATCATTTAAAGATAAATAATTAATAAAATATTGATTTCTCAATTTTATAAAATCCTAAAAATAATTATTGTAATTATAAAATCATAAAAACAATTTTAAAGACATTTCAAATATTTATACAAATAAATTTGCACTAAATCCACTTTTGAAAGTGAAAATAATTCAATATGATCCCATAATTAATCACGCGGACAACCCGGTACCCTATAAATCACATATGGGTAATAATCAAACAACACATAGCGGTCAACATCAAAACACATATTTTATTTATTTAATAATTTTCCATAATTATATAATTAAATAATTCAAAAGTACACGAGTTGTTATATGGTAATATTTATGAAGCCAGACTTTCAATAAGTTCTGACGGTTCTGCAATCTGTCTGTTAAGTAGAGCATCAATTGAAGAAAGCTGGAATTGGCATAAAAGACTCTCTCATTTAAATTTCAACAACATAAATGAGCTAGTAAAGAAAGATCTTGTGAGAGGACTGCCAAAATCAGTATTTGCTCCTGATGGCCTTTGATCTATTTGGTCCATTCAATGTCATGTCTCTTGCAAAGAAGAAATATACTATGGTTATAGTGGATGAGTTCACAAGATACACTTGGGTGTATTTCTTGCACAAGAAGAATGAAACTGCATCTACTCTAACTGATCATGTAAGACAGCTGGATAAATTGGTCAAAGATTCTGTCAAAAGTATAAGAAGTGATAATGTCACTGAGTTCAAGAATTCAATAATGGAAGAGTTCTGCAAAGAGCATGGAATAAAGCAGGAATTTTCTGCACCTGGAACTCCACATCAAAATGGAGTTGTAGAAAGAAAGAACATGACTCTCATTGAAACTGCACGAACTATGCTTGATGAAGCAAAGCTACCAACCTACTTTTGGGTTGAAGCTGTGCAGACTGCTTGTTTTACACAGAATGCTACACTTATAAACAAGCATGGAAAAACACCATATGAGATGGTGAAGAAAAAGAAGCCAAATCTGAAATACTTTCATGTATTTGGATGTAAGTGTTTTGTTCTTAAGACTCGTCCTGAACAGCTGTCAAAATTTGATCTAAAAGCTGATGAAGGAATATTTATTGGATATCCACTTTCCACAAAAGCCTTTAGAGTCTACAATTTAAGAATAAGGTTTGTCATGGAATCTATCAATGTATCTTTTGATGATAAGAAAAATGCTGGACTTGAAGATTTCACTGATCATGATCACCTGAGATTTGAAAATGAAGATTTAAATTCTGATTCTGTAAATTCTGATGACTTAAACTCTGATCCTGTAAGTTCTGACGGGTTAAGTTCTAATGTCATTGAAACTGTGGTAACTACTGAAAGGGAAAATGTACCTATCCAGGGGGAGCAAGCTGAAGATCCTACCACAACTTAAGACTCTCAAGAAGTATTAGAACCTGTCACTGGCTCTTCAAGTTCTGATTCATCAAGTTCTGATGAGCCAAATTCTGATAATTCTGGATACTCTGATACTTCAAATCCTGATGGATCCAGCTCAAATTCTGAAGTTTCAGAGAGCATAACTACAGGGGGAGCATCAGAAAATGCTGATGGAGACACCATGGATCATAGGGGAGGATCCAGTTCTAGAGAACAACTTTCATCTGCAAGGAAGTGGACTAAATCACATACACCTGACTTAATAATTGGAAATCCTGAAGCAGGTGTCAGAATAGAACTACAACATCAAATGAATGTCTCTATCATTCTTTTCTATCTCAGACTGAACCAAAGAAAGTGGAAGAAGCTCTTCAAGATGCTGATTGGGTGCAAGCAATGCAGGAAGAGTTAAATGAATTTGAAAGAAATAAAGTCTGGACCCTAGTGCCAAGACCAGAGAACAGATCAATTGTTGGCATAAAATGGGTGTTCAGAAACAATACTGACAGTGATGGCATAATTACAAGAAACAAAGCAAAGCTAGTTGCTAAAGGCTACTCTCAACAGGAAGGTATTAATTATGATGAAACATTTGCACCAGTTGCTAGATTGGAAGCCATAAGAATCTTTTTGGCTTATGCTGCTCACAAAAAGTTTAAAGTCTTTCAAATGGATGTGAAAAGTGCTTTTCTCAATGGAGAATTGGAAGAAGAGGTATATGTTGAACAACCTCCAGGCTTTGTAGATTCAAAATTTCCAAATCATGTCTACAGGCTTGATAAAACACTTTATGGCCTTAAGCAAGCTCCAAGAGCATGGTATGAGACTTTATCTCAATTCCTTCTGGAAAGTGGATTTCACAGAGGTACAATTGACAAAACACTGTTCTACCTCAACCATGAAAAAGACTTATTTTTGGTACAAATATATATTGATGATATCATATTTGGTTCTACAAATTCCAAACTATGTGAAAGGTTTGCAAAACTAATGCAGTCAAGATATCAAATGAGTATGATGGGAGAACTTAGCTATTTTCTGGGACTTCAAGTCAAGCAAAATGAAGAAGGTACTTTCATAAATCAATCCAAGTACACCAGAAATTTACTGAAGAAATTTGAAATGCAAGATTGTTCAACTGCATCCACTCGCATGGCCATTGCAACCAATTTAGATAAAGATACTGGTACATCAGTAGATATTACTAACTACAGAGGTATGATTGGCTCTTTAATCTATTTAACTGCACGTAGACCTGATATCATGTATGCTACCTGTCTTTGTGCAAGATTTCAGGCAGATCCAGGAGAACCTCATCTAATAGCTGTGAAAAGAATTTTCAAGTACCTCAAAGGTACAGCTGATCTAGGATTGTGGTATCCTAGAGAATCAAATTTTAAGTTAATAGGTTACTCAGATGCAGATTTTGCAGGATGCAAAATAGACAGGATAAACACTAGTGGAAGCTGCTAATTTCTTGGAGGCAGATTGGTTTCTTGGTCTAGCAAGAAACATAAATCAATTTCCACATCAACTGCAGAAGCAGAATATATTACTGCAGGAAGCTGTTGTGCATAGATTCTTTGGATGAAGAATCAGTTACTGGACTATGGGTTAGAATTTTCTAAAATACCTATTTACTGTGATAATCAAAGTGCTATTGCTATGACAGGTAATCCAGTTCAACACTCAATGACAAAGCACATCAGCATTAGGTACCATTTCATAAGGGAACATGTGATGGAAGGTACAGTGGAATTACATTTTGTTCCAACAGATCAACAACTAGAAAATATCTTTACAAAACCACTATATGAAGCTACTTTTACAAGACTGGTAAATGAACTTGGAATGTTTCAGGTTCTTTCTCTGAATCTGCTTAGTTTTTGTTCTCATGCATCAGACTTTATGATCAGTGTTTACAGATTGTCTTATCTTCATATAATCTATGCTTAAATTGTAATACATTAAATGCTGATTGTTATCTGATGTGGATCTATATACTCTGATAGTGATTTGAATGTTCTGCGACTATTCAATCCAATAAGGATTACTGTGCTAGATGCTGACCTAGTAGTCTTTAATATACTAGAAATCCCATGTTTGAATTAGTTGTTTATGTGGAAATTCATTAACACAAGTAAATTCTGATTATGAGCTTAGTCAAATTTACTTTATGTGTCTTATTACTAAGTCACAAACTAGATTCTTGCTTCTTATATGTCAAATTCTCATGTCAGTAAATCTTCAGCATGAACCAAATGCTTGATAAGCCTCACTTATCTGAAGAAAAGAAAAGAAAAGAAAATTGATGTCAGGTACTCCTTTGAGATCTAGAGTAAATATGTAGAAGGGAAGATCCAAGTGCATTACTGGTATTAAGTTATATGCATTAGAAAAGAAAATAATTTTTTGTTGGTGACTTTTCACATTCTCTGATTACTGGAGAAATACTCTAATAATAGCATAAATTCTAATAGCAGTTGTGACTCACTTACACTGAGAAGCCACTGTAAAAAGGAATTTCAAAAGATGCATAAAATGAGCACAAACAGTTGGGGTGGACTCTTGTATAAATTTATTCTATAGTAGACTTTATTATTAATGACAGATTTTAAGCACTTTTCTTAGTTATGCCTTATTTCTAAGATATACTGAAGTTTATCAGACTTTAATCTTTATATGATATTCTGCTAATGCACACACTATCACTCCATATGAATGATGAAAATTTTGGTGATTAAGTTGTTTTAGATAAACAGTTAAGTGTCATATGCATAAATTCTGAGGACAAGTTCTGATGGAAGTTCTGATGCTTAAACTCTGAAGAAATAAGTCAGTATTTGTATGAAGAATCACACAAACAAACATTCACTTTTTGAGTACAGAAGCCATGTTCTGATGACTGTTAAAATCTGATAATAGTCAAGTTCTGATATTAAATCCTGATTGAAACTCTTATGCATACATGGCATTATTTATTTACTTGACTTATTTATGGTAAATACTGAAACAGTCATATTTTATCAGAATATAATTAGGTGAGATAAAAACTGTCATAATCATTTGGTTAAGTGGGAAACGTGTTTGTCTTGAAAAACTGCATGTGCACATTAATTACTGCTTAGTTCTCGTGCCCACTAACTCCTGCTTTAACTTTTTACTGACTGTTCACATGTTTCCAGGTGTAAATTGTCTTCCATGCTTCAAAAATATAACTGTTAACACATGGGCTGTATAAATAAGAGAGTTAAACGATTTTCTAATCTTTTACCTACTTTTCTTATTCACTCATCTCTCTTATTTTCTCTCACCCACTAATATTTTCTGAAGCTCTTTTTCATACAGGCATTTTATCAAACACCTTGCAAACACTCTTTTTCTCATTTGATTTCTCACAGAAATGGCACCCAAAGACATTATTTTCAATGGAGCTAAGTTTTTTCCCAACAACTACTTGGCTATTCTTAGCAAGGGTGAAGCTCCATCAGAACTACACTTCATTCATAATTTCCTTGCTAACTCTGAGATTGGGTATGCTTTGACCCAACCAGAAGCAATCTCTGGAACTCAAGTGCTGGAGTTTTGGAGAAGTGGCATGTATGATGATGGTGGTGCTCATGGGTCCCCAAGTATTATCTTTTCAACAGGGGAGGATGCCCATGTGGTGACTCTGGCCACAGTTCGACAAACACTCCATCTGCCAGAAAACTGTACATATTCAACAGTTGAGGAGCCAACTCTTCAATAGCTAATGGAAAATCTAGGTTATGAGAAGACCTTGGCAAAGCTGGGACAGTTAAAGAGACCCAACATAAGGAGGGAATGGAGTTTCTTCTTTGACTGCATCACCAGAACTTTTACAAACAAATGTTCGAACTTTGATGCAATCCCAATTCTCAGTCAACAAATCGGGTATGCTCTCATTAATCAAACTCATTTTGATTATGCAAGTGCTATTTTAGGATTTATTGGGGATAGGATGACAGAAGATATATATACAGTTTACTTTGCTAGATTCTGTCAGCTTATTTATAGTTTTTGTTGCTCTGATGCACCCCAACTAGCAAGTGAGTTAATTGAACCATTTAAACTTGCTAAGAGAGCCTTTATTGACTTATTATCTACTGATAATAAGAAGCCTGTTTTGAGACCCCTCCAAATTCCTACATCTGTCAAACAAGTATTGGTAAATTCTGATCAAGCCACCTATGTTGTCTTATATCCTGATGTCCAACCAACCCAAGCACCTCCAAAAACTACACAACCAAACACCTCTCAACCTCAATCAACTCAACCTACCATCAGAACTTACTTCCATCCATCAGCTCAATCTTCACAACAACAACCATCAGCACCTACTATCAGACCTTCATCTTCCAGGCCAAAAAGGGCAAAGTCTATTCCTCAACCTCAACCAAAAAGAAGAAAGATGATTCTAAGGGATGAATCTGATAGTGAAGAGGAAACACATGTTCATACATCAGAACTTGTGGCTGTTGAAGCTGAAACTGTAATTTTTCAGAAAGAAACTGAAGCTGAAGGGTCAACCCAACAGATAAATGCTGAAGCTGAGGGTTCAGGTAATTTGAAAAGAAAGAGAACTGCTAGTTCTGATGCTCAAGCAACTCCTTTACTAGCAAGGAGATTGAAGAAAATTAGGGCTAAGAGGCATTTGGCTAAGCCTCCATCAGAAGATATCGTTGAAGTTGAGGAAGGGGATCAGGAATCCCTGATCTCCAAAGAGCCAATTATCATTGAATCCCTTCCAGCACCAAAAGACACTGTTCCTGATACAGTGCTCACCCCTCTTGTCTCTCCAATAAAAGCAACAGATGATTCTGAAGAATAAGGCACAAATTCTGAAATAGATATTCAAAATCTGAATATACCAACTGTTCGTTATTTGGAAGCTCCAACAGTAACTCAGACATCTCCAACTCATTCTCCAATCTTAAATGCTGAGATACCATCCACACAAATTCTTGATCAGGAACCTGAAGATCAGAATTTAGATGAGGTAGTTCCAGAATCTCCCATTGCCTCACATACACTTGTCTTGTCAGAGAATGATGATTCTTCATCCAGTACTAGAGATAGTGTTTCTGTTGATACTCCAGCTCCCATTCTAGGAAAGGAGGCACTTATTGAGAAGTTTGTTGAGCAAGCTTCTCCTATTCCTTGGGAAGATATCACAAAGGTGTGGAGTGGACCAAGAAGTGGAATGAAACTGATTTTATTCCAAGCTCCAAAGTACTGATAGACCATATTGGTAAAGCTGATAAGTTTCTCACAAATGCTGATTTCAAGACACAACTCAAAGTCACAGCTCTGTCTACCAAAAATCTTCAAGGTCTACACTATGCTACTCAAGAAAAGGTTGACAAGCTTCTTGAAAAAGCTGAAAAAAGCTGAAAAAAGCTAGATATAGAGACCAAGCTTGATAAAAAGAGGTTTATCAGACCTATTTCTGAAAAGGTTGAAGCAATTGAGAAAGTTCAGGAGAAGCAACAGGCCCAAATTGCCGAGGTTCTGCAAAATCAAACTTCTCAAAAAGCTCAATTGGATGAACTCCAATCTTCAGTTGAACTTCTTCTCTCTCTCTCTCTTATTAACTGATGATTCCAAAAAGGGGGAGAAGATAGTTAAGTCCAAATGCTCTAATGATCAAGTACTGAAGAAGAAAGATGATGAAGCTGATGACCAGGGAAACCCTAGCAAGGGTAGAGGTCAAGTTCAAGGAAAAGAGCACAGCAGCAAGGTTTCTTCTAGGAAACTAATTACTGATGCAGGAAAATCTTCTACTCAAAAGAAGATAAGTTCTGAAGCTGCTCAAAATCTAATAGCAAGTGCTGATAATCAAAATCTGATATCAAGTTCTGATGAGCAAAGTTTGATGACAAAGCCTGATGTTCTGATACAAGGTGGAATTCAAGACTCTCAAAAGTTTATGCAAACTCTGAAGCTCAAGGGAAAGCAGAAAACTGTCTACTACAAAGATCCCAAGATTCAGACACTTGATGAGGAAATTGCTAGAAGATTATTTCTGAAGCATAATCCAGGAATGGATTTAGAAAATCTCAAGGAGGAAGAAGGTAGATTTAAAGCTAAAAAGACAAATCTAAAGCCAAAAGCTTATGTTGCAAAAAAACTTCCAAGGCCTAAGTTAAAAGATATTGTGATCAAGGAGAAGTCAAATACTGAGGCATCAAAGCCCAAGACTAGATCACAGATTGAGATTGATCCCAAAGATAAAGGGAAAGGAAAAGTTGATGAACCAACCAAGCCACTGGATATGAAAATTCCTCAAATCCTGATGAAACCAGTGTGCAAAATGGTTCAAGTTACTGATGATACTCTTGCTGAAGATAAAGATGTTCAAACTCTGAAAAGAGGGAAGATTTCTGAAGAATCCAAGATAACCTCTGACAAGGCTCAAGTTGTTCAGAGTGAAGAACCGTAAGCTATAATAGAAACAACAACTTCTGATAGAGATATCAAGACATCAACCTCTGACAAAGCTCAAGTTGATTTAAACAAGATGAAAGTATCTGACAAAAAGAAACTTTTATGGAAAAATGTCAAACCATTTTTGCTAACTGACAAACCTCATGAAGATGTTACACGGAAACACCTTGATAAGGTTATCTATGTTCAAGTGGTATTGGATGCTCATGACAAGCACAATGTCAAGGAAAATCTGATTCTATTTATTGAAGATGGAAGGATATATCAGATGTCAGAATCAGATGTGCTAAACAAATCACTGAAAGAACTTCAATTTTTTCATTACCTTTTAGAGGTAAAGTCTGATATTACCAGGAGATGGTCAAATTTCATATTGAAGACCATAAGAGATAAAGCTAGAATTTATGGTTCAAGGGTTACATAATTTATTCCTAATATTGTTGAAGATGATGGAAGTGAGATTCCAATGAAGAAGGATTTTACCAAGCTTGAAGTAATACTGAAAGAGAAATGTCTATGCTACAATGAAGATTCTTCTCATCCAAGGGTAATAAGACTGAATGATGGTTTAGAAAAAAACCATATTCCTGCTCTAATGACTGCAATATACCAGATTGGGACTCAGGGTGAAGAGATGAAGCAAGTCAAGACTACACTATCTCAAGTCCTGAGGATTAAAGAAAAAATGCCGATATCAATCTTTGTCAAGAATTATTTTGGATTTAGATTGACTCAGTGAGATTGGTAAAAGCTTCAAGGACTGTAAGTTGTAGTTAGTTATCTAGTTAAACTCTTATTTGCATTTGTACTTAAATATTTTTGACATCATCAGATATATTAACTTGTATATTTTGCATAATTTACAAGTTGGGGGAGATTGTTAGATATATTTGAGATGTCATGTCTAATATGATTTGTGTTACGACCAGCATTTTATGTAATATTATTTGTGGATTGGGTATAATATTAAAGTCAAATGAAAATATATTCAATGATTGTACGCTAGTGTGAGTGAAAGTTTCTGCATTATAAATTTGCTTTGTGTAGTATATGATTTTTCAAAGCAAGAGTTTATTTAATTTCTTTATTTTTGATTCATAAGGAATATTCTAAGCTTTGGAAAAAATTTCTTTTAAAAGGTATTTTGTTCACAAATTTTGAAAATGATTTTATAAAGTCTCTAAAAATCCAAGTTATTTTATGATATAAATTCTATAATTTTTGAACTTGTATTTTATTTTATAAAAATAAATCATTGTAAATTTTAGTTGTCATATTTATCAAATTACATAAGAGACCATGCATGCAAATCACCCTTCTATTCTCTCAAAGGGAAAACAAGACTTTTCCAACCCCACTAACTCATTTGATTATTACCAAATTACTACCTTAGCCTTGCATGCAAAATGGCCTAACTTTAACCAAGGGACATTTTTGTAAGTTCTCACTTCCACTCATCATTTGTAAACCAAATAGCATAAAAAAAAGAAATCAAAGTGGGAGAAGTCATTCTCATTCCACACTCCAACACACCACACATTTCTCTCCTTTTCCCCCCTCCCACCTTGCTCTCGGCCGAAGGCCAAAATCCCCCACCCCCTTTCATTTTTCAATTCATTCTTCATCTTCCCAAGTGTAAATCTTTTACCTACATTCATCTTATATACTTTCCAAGTGTTTTGTGACTTGGAAGTTGAAGTTCCATGGATGCATGTGTAGTTCTTATGTGATCTCTAAAGAGAAACTCTTGATTCTTGTGAATTCAAGAGCTCTCTATGAGATATATTATGTATATGTGCTAACTAAGTGTTTTATGGAGATATCATGCTTTAAAATCCTTTGCATGCTACTGAAATTTCATTATATATTTATGTTTAGCCATGCATGTTAGTTTTAAGATATTAAAATGATGATCAACTATGTTTTGCATGCTACTCTTTTCGAAATCATGTAGTTATGTTTAAAAATCTATAAATTCGAAATATGTGTGCTTAAAATAGATTGTTTCCATGATAAATTTCTTGTTAATACTTAAAAGAAGTTATATTTCATGATTATTAAGGATGAGTATTAGGTGCAAGTCGATTTTGCAAGCATTTAAAACTCTATGCCTAGCCGAAATCTTGTTATCTACTTTCCATGAGTTGCATGTTATATTTTTGGTTGCATGTTGTTGTTTTTGGGCATGGATGATCTCACCCAAGTTTATTTTGAGAATAAGGGAGTTATTTCAGTAGATCACCATGTATAAGTCATGGTTTAAGTATTGAGTTGTTGTTAGTTGAGTTTGTCAAGTCAAAACCTTGGAAAATGAGAGTTATAGTTTCTGCAGAAAAATTAGTATAGCACCCTGAGGTTTAGAGTGAGTTTTGACCATGTCATTGGTGTGCACTTTGAGGCCCAAGCTACCAGAAGTTAGTATTGGGAGTATATAAAAGGTTTTAGGAGTTGGTTGGAGGTTTGCATGTCATTTGATTAGGTGCACAAGTAGAATCACAAAATCTGTCCAGCAGGGGACAGTTTTGTTGCAACTTAGAAATAGGGAGATTTGACCATGTCATGGGTAGGCCCTCATTAGGCCCAATTGGGCCTTAGTTAGAGGGTATGTCAGAGAAGTTTTTCCAACCATAGTTCATAGGATATGAGCTAGAACCATGGGTCACAAGTTAATTCAAGTCAGGGCATTTTCTGCCCAGAAAAACAGGGGAACCTTGGATTTTTAGCTTAGGCCCAAGAAGGCCCAAGCCAGGCCCTTGAGCCACATCAAGTTTGTGAGATGCCCTTAGGTCAGGAGAGTCTTGTGTAAACGTTTTCAAGGAAAACTTGTAGTTTAAGAGTGTCTAATGTACTCAAGAAACCATAGTTGTCATTCTGAAATTTGCACCAGTGAGCACTATCACTTATCACATAGTTTTAGAACACTTAGAAGTGAGTATTAGGTCGACCACCATAGTTTTAAGATAGTATAAGGTCAGTAGAGAAAAAGGCACAAGTGATGGTCAATAGGTTTTGGATAATTTAGGAAAGGCACATCGAGTTAGGAAGCCGAAATTTGAAGACCTTGTCTAGTTTAGCGACCAAGTGACTTAAGTTGTGAGTCGAGATCATCCAAGCCTAGTGTTGTATTATGGTATATATGGTGTTATTTGGTGTTAATATATGATATGTGAATATGTGGCTATGTGTGTGCAATTATAATTTAAAGGTGAATATAAATTAAGTGCATATAGGCCTAAGTGCCATCCGTGTTTAATTTTGAGTTGTAAATAGGTTAAGTTGGTGAGAATATATTATAATGAGGATTATTATTATTTATGTAGGATCTCGAGACGAGGGAAAACTTGCCATAAAAGTCGAGTGAAGCTCCAGTTGCTCCTACCAGTCAGACCAGACCAGCCTATCTCAAGGCAAGTGATTCAACTTGACCTTCGTATTTACTACAAATAGTTCTTATATATTGATGCAACTATCCTGAGTCATTTTGATATGTTTAAATCAAGCGTATCTTTCGTTTATCTTTGAATTATATAGAAATGTCATGAACCCTTGAGTATGTAATGCAAGTAGATCAAAAGTCTTTTCATGATAGTTAAATGCCATGATAAAATGAAGAGTTGTTACTTGATTGATCCTCTTGATTAACATGCTGATGATTCCTAAGTAATTATATTTCATCCTGATACTTGAACCCCTATAGAACCTTACCTTGAACTCTGATAATCAGAAACTTACCCACATGATTCCTCATTGATTGATACCCTCTTTCCTATCCTAAAGCTTGACAATTCTGATATATATATACATCCTAAGCTAGAGATCATTACCTTAACACCCATAGTATTCGTGAAGCTTATCTTCTTAATGATCCAACACCTTTACCTTGACGAGAAACCATTGCTTTAAACCCAGTTTGGCATTACCCCTTCATATTATCCATAAGACTCACCATATTTTCCTGTCCAAGTTCTGACATATGAAAACCTTTTGGTTACCCTAATAGAGTAAAGTTTTGTGAATCATGGCCCTGAGATTTAGTACCATATTTCCCATGTTTCGAGTTGATCTATAATCCTTTGATAAAAAAAATGTTTACTGCAAAAAGAGATTTTGTCATAATTCGGCATCAGTTTTTGAAATAAATAAAATGAGGGTTTTTCAGTCCCAAAGGGGGATAAATGTTTTCTTTGAATGGTGGATCTGGACTGAGACGCGAGTCCTTTCCGCACTTATATTAGGCTTAAAAGTTGCCTAGGTATTCCCAATAATGTTTTAGAACCCAGCGAGGTTCGGGATTACTTCACGGCTGATCACCGACTGTAATCCGTAGCGTCATAAAATGATTTTGATTAAGACATGATTTTAAAATTGTTTTGATGCAAGCAAAATGATGCCATCTCATATAGTTTTTATCTCTCGTTACCTTTGGTTATGTCTTTCCATTATCATTCTTAAAAGTATATCTCAATTTATGTTTTGTGTCGTACTGTTAGCACTTGTTGAGCATTTGGCTCACTTCTTGCTTTACCCTGATATTACAGCTAGCAGCTATGGTTAGATTCAAGCAGACTGCCCATAAGACCTGTGATGCTGATGCTTATGTTCGAGCTCAGGTAGAATAAGTAATAATAGTTGTGTGAGGACTCGGTATTTTAAATCAGATGTAATAGTTGGTAGTGTTGGGCTATTCCAAACCCTAAACTGTAAGATCTTGGATTTTGGTTGTGTATTCTTCATTAAAATGATGTAATAGCTATATTTATTTTGCTGTTTAAGTTGGGGGTGTGACAGGTTTTGGTATCAGAGCTACGGTTTAGAGTCCCTGGACAACCCAAATAGGTTATAGGATATGTGTGTAGGTTATAGATAATATGCGAGAGAGTAGGTTAAGTAAATTATTATTAATACTCCTATTATTATTGGTTGTCAGCAAAGGGCGCATTCCTCGTCATCCTCTGGGTCGGACGACACTATTGCTTTCTCCGTGTATGCTGAGTTGAGGCGCGAGTTCGACATGCTTCAGGGCAAGTACGACCGACTGATAGACCGACTGAAAGAACGTGTATCCGGACAGCCGAAACTACGAAGGGAAGCCCAAGGAGCAGATGACTGCGAGACTTGAGACCTTGGTTCAGTATGTCAACATTAAGCTTGAGGAGATGCCAGCGCACCGGGACCGTACCAGCCAGTATGTCATTCAGATGGGGCGGATGAGCTCCAGAGCATTGTGAAGACGCTTCGAGAGGAAAAGACTACCAAGCCCCGTTCAGATGGAGTGGAGCCTTAGTTCTTTCCATTTACCTTTCATGTTGTTGTACTATCAGACTCTATGGAATCCCCAGTTGTTTCCATTTTTCCTTTAAATAAGCCTGTTATTCCTAGAATCAGACTATGTCCCAATCCTATGTACTGTGACCTTTAAAATTTTAATAATTATTTGCTATTGTTCCATTTGCTCTCAACTGTTATTTTATGTTTTTATCATCATATCTGCTTAATTTGGAAACTTGATCCCCATATGAAAATAAGAATGCCATGCGATACCCTCGAATCATTTTATCATTCATATATATTTTGACACAACTCTTATTTCAGGATCATGCCTCCCAAAAAGAAGAACCCAACAACCACCTTCACCACAGACCCATATATTCTTCGACTACTGGAAACCTTACAACAGCAAACCAATGCTATAGCTCAACAACAACTAACTCTTCAACAACGAATTGAAAACCAAGATAACCGTGAGCCACACCAACCACCTGAACCACCAGTACCACCTAGACAAATTGTCACTTTCAAAGCTTTTCAGAATGTGAATCCACCTGTATTTCATGATACCACTGATCCAGTGATAGCTAACACATGGATCAAGGAGATGGAAAGGGCTTTTGAGTTGGTACAGTTAGGAGACGATCAGAAGACGCTGTATGCTACTTACTTCTTGAAGGGAGAAGTCATCTATTGGTGGGAATCAGTAAAGGCTAAGGAAGTCACTCAGCAGGTTTCTTGGGAGAGATTTAAAAAGTTATTTCTGGACAAGTATTACCCTAAGTACATGCAGAATCAGATGGAGCTAAAATTTCTTGAGTTGAAGCAAGGGAACATGACTGTATTGGAGTATGAGAAGAAGTTCACTGAGTTGTCAAGGTTTGTGACAAAGTATACCAGCACTGAGGAGGAAAAAGCAAAGAAATTTCAGCAAGGATTGGAGCCTTGGATCAGAGATAGGGTGGCTATATTTGAGCTTGAAACTTATGCGGGAGTAGTACAGAAAGCTGCTCTGATTGAGAATAATGGGATGTAGTCAAGGAAAGAGAGAGATAACAAGAAGAGGAAGGTTCCATTTTATGGAGAAAAGTCTGAAGCTGGAAGTTCGCAAGATCGGAATGTAAAGAGGATTGGTTTTCAGAAGGGCAGAAATTTTCAAAAGAAGGGAAATTTGGGCAAAAGGCAAGAATCAAAAGGAAACAACCAGGCAAGCCAAGGGCAAGTTGGAGAAAACAGGTTCCAGAGACCGGAAAGCAAGCACTGTGGAAGAAGGCACCCCGGAGTATGCAATAAGCTGAGCATGACCTGTTATAGGTGCAATCAGAAGGGATATTTGGCAAATGAGTGCAAGATGCCGAAGCCAGGAGTTACGTGCTATAAGTGTGGGAAGACTGGACACATGGCTAGGGAGTGTAAGGCAATAGGACCAGTCAAAGCTCTGATGAACGTGGCAAGTACCAGTGCAAGCGTGCCAGCTGAGGTATTGGCATTACCTCCACCACCCGCACCAACCCCGCAAGCAACAACAATGACATTTGATCTAAAGATGAAAGATGCTGTTCAGAATTCTGAGGTGATAGCAGGTACACTTTTACTCAATAATGTCAAAGCTAAAGTATTGATTGATTCGGGAGCAACAAGATCTTTCATATCAGAATCTTTTGTTGATAAGCTCCAATGTGATAAAATGGTTATGAGTGAGGTAGTAAATGTGGTAATTACGAACCAAGAGAAGATTCCTGTAAATCAATTTTGTCCAAAGTGTGAGATCGATATTTCGGGATATAAGTTTTCAGCCGACTTGATACTCTTCAAGTTGGGAGAGTTTGATATAATTTTAGGAATGGATTGGTTAGGAGAGAATAGCGCTCAGATAAATTGTAAGACCAAGAGAGTGTATTTAAAGACGAAGAGTGGAGAGAAGGTAGTATTTAAGGGGCAGAGGCAAGAGCAACTATTTCTTACAATCGTTCAGGCTAAGAAGTTGCTTAGAAAAGGTTGTGAGTCGTTCCTAGCATATGTAGTGGATTCAGAGAGAGGCAGCCTCAGTATGGAAGATATTCCTGTAGTTAGTGAGTTCCCCGATGTGTTTCCCGACGAACTACCAGGCTTACCACCAGATCGAGAAATTGAGTTTGAGATCAACCTTGCTCCAGGCACGGAACCAGTTTCAAAGGCCCCATATAGGATGGCACCAGCAAAAATGAAAGAGTTGGCGAGCTAGCTACAAGAATTATTGGATAAAGGAGTGATACGACCAAGTACGTCGCCATGGGGAGCACCTGTTCTGTTTATAAAGAAGAAAGATGGGAGTATGTGTAATAACCCCAATTTTGGGAAATTTTTGAAACCCTTATGAATAGTGTTTTTGCTGAATGAGAAAACTTTTCATGCCACACTATGTAGGGGTTCTGATATGGATATTCTGAGATTTTATTAGTACTTTATGGGATATAAGTGTATGTAAAGATCGTCAGAATCCAAATCCGAACACTTTGATTTTTCCCGGAAATACACTAGATACGGAAAGATTTGAGAAAAAGGTAACAGGATAAAAAGGATTTAAATTAAAGGATTATAGGAGAGGATCATAAAAGGAATATAATTATTGAGAAAGGTTAAGGGAACCTAAGTAATAAGATCCCGGGTATGATCCCTCAAACGATAAACGAAAACGAAAGTTAAGCGAACCGTATAACAGATCAGCGGTCATTAGGCAAACGATTAGGAAGTTAATCAAGGGGATTAGTGGGGATGATGTCATCCAACCAATAGAAAGAGGACAAGGAGGGGAGGATGACATCATGAGGATGACACAAGCATGACATGGGAAGGAAGGAGATGTGGTGGCTTTTTAACCACACAAAATCAAGGGCAACTAGGTAATTTACTAAAACAAACACAAAAATCAAACCAACCAAGCCAAGCAAATCATTTTTCATCAAAATCAAAAAAAACCAAGGCATTGTTCTTCATGCTCTCGGCCAAAACAGAACCAGAACACTAAAACTGCTGTATCTCCTTCATTTCTCACTCAAATATTGTGTTCTATAGCTCATTGGAAAGGTATTGAGATGGCCTACAACTCTTGTTCACAAGTCTCGTCCAAATAATCATGGTAAGACCCTCATTTTACAGTTCTTTAAATCGGACTTTTAGAAACTTCAAAGCCTAACTTTGTGTTCTTGATTTCTTTGGAAAGATCAAGCTTGTAGGAGGCTCCCTAAGGCTTCCTAGCAACTTAACACCTCCCAAGGAAGGTATAAACTTCAAACCCTAGCCTTTACTTTATTTGTTAGTAAGTTTAATGGTTGGTGTTGTGAAATGAGAAGCATGGATTGTGATTATTAGTAGTTTGGTTTGATTTGGAAGTGTTTTGGTAATTGAAGCTTGATTATAGTTCATAGGTCTTGATTGTGGTTGTTTGAGTTGAAAACCTTGGAGATTATGGACTGATGTGGTATGGTTTAGGTGAAGTTTTGTTGTATTGATGGTTATGAGTTGGTTGGTGGTTAATTGGAGTAGTTTAAACATTGGTAATCGCGTAAACATAGCCGTCGTAACGTCCGATTTTCTTTGGACTGTTTTTGTGCATAACATTAGGACCCGAGAACCCCCTGCTAGATTATGACCACTGCCATGTTTAGATAGCTCATGTTACGAGCTTCGTTTTGATATATAGTTCGTTCGATTCCGATGCACGGTTTAGGAGAAACGACCGTTTCAAGTAACGGCGTTTCGCGAACGAAACTTTTCCCCTCGCCTTACTTTGAAACATAGGTTAAAGACCAAAAAGGGTTAATTAATGTATGAAACATTTATGGTAAGTGTGTTAGGCAGTTGGTAAGACACTCGCGAAGGAATCGCCTTAAAACTCGTAAAGGTTAAATTATTAAAAATGGTGGAGCCGAGGGTACTCGAGTGACTTAAGAGAATCAGTAAGCGCAAAACAAGCGTTAGAGTCTAAGTTAGTTAAAGTATAGATTTACAAGTGACTTTGGTTTAATTCCAACTTACTTGTTGTTTATAGGTTACCAGACTCGTCCCGAGCCATTCGTAACCCCCAGTCGCTCAGGCAAGTTTTCTACCCGTATAACTGTTGTTGTGATGTATATGTGTATATGCATGATCTTGCGATAAATGCATATTGGTTATTAGCAAATTCTTGCGATATATTGTAGCATGTGATATGGTATATATGCATGCCTGTTTCATATTCTTGATTTATATATCTGTTGGTTCAAATGCTTATAGTTGCATAATACCTATGCTAGAGATAAGCGGTATTTGAGTTTACCCTTAGTATAGGGGATAAAAGGTGAACATATTTCTAAACCGGGAGGCGAGGCTCCCGAGTATAATATATATTATATATATATATTGATATAGTTTTTAAAAACTATTAATCGAATAAGGTTTATTCGATAACTTTATTTATTTAATGAATATTATTACGAATATTCATTCGAGGACTTATGACTCCTTTTATTTTATTATTTGAATATTATTTGAATATTCATTCGAGGGCTTATGACTCTTTTATATTATTTATTGAATATTATTTGAATATTCATTCGAGGGCTTATGACTCAGTTTATATTATTTAATGAATATTATTTGAATATTCATTTGAGGATCTATGACTCCGATTATTTGCTGAGATATATTCTGTATTTTATTAAAGAATAATGTTTCGATAATCAAACTTATTTTCGATTATTCAAATAAAGATAGTACTTTCATATAAGTATATCTTGGTTATTTAATACTCATTTCAAGTATAAGTCTTACAACTTCTACTTCAATTATTTGTATAAAGATTATTCTTTATGGGAATATTATTTAAATAATAATATTCAGACATTTTCTAAATATATTGGGACTGATTTACTTCATTAAATCAGCATTACTCCAAACACTCTTTAAAGTGTTTTCGAGTCTTCAAAATGATTTTTAAAAGTTAGAGCGGATCCCAAAACTCATTTTTATATTTAAGATCTTCCTTTTAAAGGGGATTTAAATACTCGTTCAAAACCTGAGGGATCCGGCTCTATGGTGTATTTTATATTCGCAACAAGGTTGCTGTTTTGATAAATGAATTGATTACTTGCCCAATGTTCGGGAAGTAAGCCCATCTAATTGAGTCGGCATAAGCGACAGGCCGGGGTACGGTCTATCAAAGTGTAAGTGGCTGGGTGGCAGTCCATCAACGCGTGAGTGGCCGGGTAACGGTCTAGCGCGAGGTCCTAATGCGGCCAGGGTGATGACCGGTGAGGAATTCATCCATCTACAGTAGAAAAGGTTACTTATTGGTATCTTTGCCTGATCAGCAAGATATCTGGTTTATGCCAAAATTCTTTTCCTTTCCAAAATTCATTGGATATTATAACTCTGTTCATACTTTACATGACAGAGATTTTCAGGAAATGTATGAGATATATATATATATATATGGATATATATATCAGGACTTAATGAAGTATCTCGTAACTTCATTATTTATAATGATATTTCAAAGATTGAATCTATTCAAGTCTTATCTTGTAGTCTCATCTGGGTGATGAACTTTGAAACTGATTATAACTTGAACGGTGGTAGTTCAAGTAGTATGTGGATATAAAATATTGGAGTATCTTGTAACTTCATTTTTTTTAAACTTATATCTAGTAAATGATTATCTTATGCATGACAAAGATTTTCAGAAAAACGTTGAGACAAGGTTAGATATATGAGATCACCTTGCAACGGTATTTTTATACAGTTATACACTGGAACTCTGTGTGTATTATGCATGGAAGAGGACTTCCAATATTTTGAAAAGTATATATGTATATATACTGAATATTTTGCGACTTCATCGCATTAAGATATCAAACTTGGTTCATTTCTTTTGACCAAGACTTTCATGAGTACTATGAGAAGGCTCATATACTATTAATCATTATACATATTATTTTGGTGGGCTTGCTGCTCACCCTTGCTTTCTTCTTTCATCACACAACAACAGATAGAAAAGATGAACAGAACCAAGCTCCCGATTCGCAAGCGATTAGGAGACGTTCCGCAGTTTTCTAGAAGCATTGATGCCGCCGTAGCTGAGGTAGGAACTACCAATAGGCTAGGCTTTCAACTTTTGATGTACCAGATTTATTTATATTTATGAATTGTAATAATGGCAAAGAAATGTAAATTTATTCAGAAAACCTTTTAAGGTGTATTGGCAGATAATTGTGGAATAAAATGACTTGTGGTTATTTTTGGATGTTCATCTCTGAGACTATAACGTGTGGTGTGTGTTTTATTGTGGGGTCACAGTACAGAGTAGTTGAGTAATTATTAAGATTGGGTGTTATTAAGGGAAATGGAACTCGTGACGACCCGGATCCCCGACCCCGGATCTGGGGGTGTTACAGAAATGGTATCAGAGCTAAGCGTTATAAACCTCAGAGATGATGGGACGTTAAGATAATAAGTTCACTAAGATAATAAGAACTCTTGCCAAGTTCATAGTCGGACTACCTAACGTAGTACTGACAGTTAAAACCCTTATGGGAACCCTTATAAATGTAGCGATAGAAGCGTAGTTCGTTATCGTATATGGTAGCGGGACTCCGAACCCTGAAGTTGAGGAACATCAACGCGATGATGTTTTATTACTAATTGGAGATCAGATTGTGGATCCAATAGAGCGTCCTAACGCAGGACCGGATGATGTTGATATTGAGGATGTAGCGGTTGAGGATGTTGTCCTAGAAGGGATAGTTGCTGAGGAGGATCCCATGGAGGATCCTGACGAGATTGGATAAAGGACCACTGATGAATTGATGACCCTGGTTGGGTCGACTACCAGAGGTAGGATTGGCCGGTCACTACCAGAGGTTCGTTCAAGTTTGTAAAGATAGTAGCCCCTTTAACGCGGCTTACTCATAAGACTGAGAAGTTCGAATAGACAGAGAAATGCGAGAACAGCTTTTAAGAACTGAAGCAAAGGTTGGTGACGGCCCCTATGTTGGCGTTGCCGGATGGAAAAAGGAGATTTTGTGATTTGTAAGTGACGCTTCGCATAAGGAATTAGGGTGCTTCTTAGCACAGCAAGATAATCGCGTCTGCGTCAAGACAATTAAGGTAATATGAAATTCGATATCCCCGCCCATGAGCTTAGGCTCGTGGCAATAGTTTTACCCTAAAGATTGGAGGCACTACTTGTATGGAGAGAAGTGCGAGAATTACCTAAGCCATAAGTGCTCTAGTACATTCTTACGTAGAAAGAGCTCAACATACGCCAGAGGAGGCGGTTAGAGCTAATCAAGAATTATGATTGGGAGATTCTTTATCATTCGGGGAAAGCCAATGTGGTGGCTGATGCCATTAGTAAAAAGGAGACTCAAGATGATAATGTCTTTGGGAGAGTTGATAAGAGATTTTGAGAAAATGGAAATAGTAGTGAAGGTAACCGGAGCCGGTACCGAAAAGCTGTTTGAGATTGCAATAGAGACCGAATTATTGGAAAAGAGCATATTGTGCCAGAAAAAGGTGATGAATGAAGGCAGAGAGCCAACAAATAAATATGAGATTAATACTGAGAAAGATGATAAGGGAATAATGAGGTATTCCTATAGAATTTGGGTTCCGAAAGTTCAAGAGCTTAAGGATGAGAACTTAGATGAGAGCCATAGTTTGAGGAATAGGATTTAGGGCAAACCCAGAGTGTGATAGTCAGGGAGGTTGCCATCAAGAAAGAAAGAACCCATAACATAATAGAGTGGAAAACAAGGTTTTTAATGTATAAGATAACCCCGATTATGGGAGAAGGTTGAAACATTTCATACTAAGGAAACAGAAAGTCGAAGGAAAGGAGACCCGAGACGGTACTCCTATATGGCAATTTATGGACCTGTCTAGACAGAACTTAGACTATTATCCCCAACCACCACCCTGAGGGGACAATGCGGCAGGAAATTCTTTCATGACCTTTAAATCGTTAAGCTCTCAGAGTTCCAAGGAACAGGTTGACCTAGTCGAGGCAAGAGCCTGGCTAAAGGAAATATAGGAATCATTTGAGATTCTAAATGATTGACGAATCACAAAAGACTGTTTTTATCACTCACCCTCCTAAGAGAGAGACCACCTGCTGGTGAAAGGCCAAGGAAGGCACGGAGCAAGAGATTATAATAAACTGATTTAAGTCCAGTCAATTGTTTTCGGGAAAGTAATTCCCAAAGATAAGGAGATAGTGTAAAAGCTTTAGAGTCAGAACAAAGGCAGACGAGTATGATAAATTATGAATCTAAGTTGTAAAAGTTGTCAAGATTCGTTCTGAGGACACGAATCCAGAATGACGGGATGTTTGAAATCAATGCTTATGTTGTGTTAGTTCATGAAATAATGATAAGGAAGTTGGGTATGAGGAAACCCTAAAGACTCGTAGTAATAGAAATAGAAAAGTAAGTAATCGTCAGGATGAGGGTGATTCACCATGAGTTAAAATTGATGGTTGAGGGCATAAGAGATACATATATATTATCCCCTGTAAGTTGGGAGGATTCGAAGAAACCTTGAGATAGTTCGAAGGATAAATAATGAGACGCGGATAGACTGAGGAGACAAGAAAGTAAGAAATTAAGAAAATTGGATGAAGGAAGTGACCTTCAAGAATGTGAAGTGTAAGACCGGTGGCTTGATACCCAGGAAGGGAGACGCCAGGTATGAAAGATATCCCAACATTGAGATGACTGTTGAGATAAACAACAAAAGTAAATAAGGATTTATTAAGAAGAAGTTCACGTTGAACACGACCAATATCTTCCAGATCATCCATGTGATCATTACCAAATCAGGAAAGAAAAGCGGATAACCATTTTTATCTTTTGGAGGCCATGTGGATTGACCTTAACTTGAATAAGGATGCTATTGTGAAATTCGGTATAGACTATCGAGGTGGAAATGATTGAATAAGATACCCTTATCAGGGATATATGACTTTATTTATCCATGGAAGGATGCTTGTACCTTTTTAAAGGTGGAATTAAGGATAGAACATCGGTAACTTAAAACGAATCCTAGGGGAATGCATAAAGGTTGGCATTTCACCCTTAATAGGGATAGTATGAGTTTTGACAGTATGAATTGGAAAGGATTAAGGTAATAATAACCTTTAAGGATCAGTGGAGAAATTTTTCAGAAGTATATAGACAATGGTTCTAGTATCAGTAAATGGTATTTTGATATGCCCTGTATATAGGGAATACAGGAGGAACGATTGAAGGATAACCTTAGAGGTTTTACAAGGAGAAAGGAAATATTCGAAATTCTCAAGAATAAAAATGTTGATAAAGGAAATATGACATAATTATAATGATGCCAAGTGGGGCACGTGTTAAACCACGAGAAAGTATGGATCGAACCAGTAAAGGTCGAAATTATTCAGGGCAATTAGGACTTAAGATAAAAGATGTTCTAAGTATGATTGAGAGTCAGTCGTGACAGTGATTAACCTCTAAAGACTGAGGCAATAACTTATGGAAAAATGGTGATATTTTTTTTTTACTCATCAGATTTTAAGGAATACATCTTCACAAAAGCAGTGATTGAAATAAGGTAGAAAATTTATTTGGAGGTGGTTAAAATGACATTGACTATAAGGAAATTTTAATATCAGGAAAGGCCAAAGAGGTGGCCGACACTTTAAAGGTAAGAGGATAATTATAGGCGCTTGTGCCAGAGGAATACAGTGATGATGGTTAAAACTGTGAAGGTTGTATTATGGTTTGGAAGATTGACATTCCTTCTGATGACTGTGCAATACCCAACCGTAATAGTAGTTGGTAAAAGTTTAATTCGTGTAATCGCCATGAACGGGCTATCTATCTTAGGAGGTCCTATCTTGGGATAAGCCAGGACCATGTTTCCAAAAGGACTAGACGAACCTTTGAGTTAAGTCTTCTATTTAAGGCATATGATTAAGAATGGTATTAACCTGCTATCGTTGCTTTGATTGAAACTCTTCTGCAATTTTTATCTGCTTCACGTCATGAATGTACGTCAGGATCAGGAGTGTTCTTCATGAATCAAGAACGGTGATCATGTTACCTCCTTAGAAGAATTCGATATGATATGAATGGACTCCGTATGGTTAGCTATTAAAACTTCATGGAAAACGAATGACTACAGTAGGTCAACGGTGGGCCATAGTAATGTAGGAATGATTCTGAGAGTAATGAGCTGATTACTTACAACCGTGAGAGTTGTATTGGAATGGATGTTGAGAGTAAGTACCACTAATCGGGTCGTGGTGGTGTATAAGTTATCATTGATAGACTAATTAAGTCAATTATCTACCTATGATATATTTATTCCTTCTTATCGATAAAGAGTAGTATTACCCATACGAAGAAGGTTGCGGTATAGAAATGGATTCTAGTAACGATGAGGTCTAGAATGAGATCCCAGATTCGATTTTCGATATCGAGGGAGTGTAACACCCCCAATCCGGGTCGGGGATCCGGGTCGTCACGAGTTCCATTTCCCTTAATAACACCCAATCTTAATAATTACTCAACTACTCTGTACTGTGACCCCATAATAAACACCACACCACACGTTATAGTCTCAGAGATGAACATCCAAAAATAACCACAAGTCATTTTATTCCACAATTATCTGCCAATACACCTTAAAAGGTTTTCTGAATAATTTACATTTCTTTGCCATTATTACAATTCATAAATATAAATAAATCTGGTCCATCAAAAGTTGAAAGCCTAGCCTATTGGTAGTTCCTACCTCAGCTACGGCGGCATCAATGCTTCTAGAAAACTGCGGAACGTCTCCTAATCGCTTGCGAATCGGGAGCTTGGTTCTGTTCATCTTTTCTATCTGTTGTTGTGTGAAAAGAAGAAAGCAAGGGTGAGCAGCAAGCCCACCAAAATAATATGTATAATGATTAATAGTATATGAGTCTACTCATAATACTCATGAAAATCTTGGTCAAAAGAAATGAACCAAGTTTGATATCTTATGCGATGAAGTCGCAAAATATTCAGTATATACATATATACTTTTCAAAATGATGGAAGTCCTCTTCCATGCATAATATACACAAAGTCCCATTGTATAACTGTATAAAAATATCGTTGCAAGGTGATCTCATATATCTAACCTTGTCTCAACGTTTTTCTGAAATCTTTGTCATTCATAAGACAATTATTAATTAGATATAAGTTTAAAAGATGAAGTTACCAAATACTTCGCTACACTTATATCATTCCCAAATACTACTTGAACTACCACCGTTCAAGTTATAATCAATTTCAAAAGTTCATCCCACTGATGAGACCACAAGATAAGACTTGAATAGATTCAATCTTTGAAATATTATTGAATGAAAAAGTTATGAGATACTTTATTTAGCCCCGATATATATATATCCACATATATATATCCCTTTAAACATTTCCTGGAACCTCTGTTATGCAAAGTATGAACAGAGTTTAAAACATCCAATGAATTTTGGAAAGGAAAAGAATTTTGGCATAAACCCGATATCTCGCTGATCAGGCAAAGATACCAATAAGTAACCTTTTCTACTAGTAGATGGACGAATTCCCCACTGGTCATCACCCTGGTCATAATTAAGACCTATGCTGGACTGCCACTCAGCCACCTATGCATTTGATGGACTCCCACTGAGCCACTTACACAATAATAGACCGTACCTCGGCCTGTCGCTTATGCCGACTCATGAGAGGGGCTTACTTCCCGAACTTTGGGCAAGTAATCAATTCATTTACCAAATCTGCAACCTTGTTGCGAATATAAAATACACCACAGAGCCGGATTTCCCAGGTTTTTGAGCGGGTATTTAAATCCCCTTTAAAAAGGAAGATCTTAAATATAAAAATGAGTTTTGGGATCCGCTCTGACTTTTAAAAACCATTTTGAAGACTCGAAAACACTTTAAGAGTGTTGGAGTAAGGCTGATTTAATGAAGTAAATCAGTCCCCAGAATATTAGAAAATATCTGAATATTATTAATTAAATAATATTCCCATGAAGAATAGTCTTTATAAAAATAATTGAAGTAGAAGTATTAAAATTTATACTTGAGTATTAAATAACCAAAGATATACTTATATGAAAGTATTATCTTTATTTGAATAATCGAAAATAAGTTTGATTATTAACACCTATTCTTAATAAAATAAGAATATATTTCAGCAAATAATCGGAGTCATAGATCCTCAATGAATATTCAATTAATATTCAATAAATAAAATAAACTGAGTCATAATACCTCGAATGAATATTATAATAATATTCATTAAATAAAATAAAGGAGTCATAAGTCCTCCGATGAATATTCAAATCATTGAAATAATAAAATAAACTGAGTCATAACCCTCGAATGAATATTCAAATAATATTCATTAATATATAAAAGTCTTAAGTCCTCGAATGAATATTCAAAATAATATTCATTAAATAATATAAAGGAGTCATACGCCTTCGAATAATATTCGAAATAATACTCGATAATAAAATAAAGTTTAAAGTTATCGAATAAACCTTATTCATTAATAGTTTGGAAAAACTATAACCATATATATATATAAATATTATATATATATATTATATATATATCCATATCCATATAAACTCTACTCGGGATCCTCGACTCCCGGTTTTAGAAAATATTTTTCACCTTTGGGTCCTTATACTAAGGGTGTATGCAAGATACCGCTATCCTCTAGCATAGGTATTATCACTGAACCAACAGATATATATTCAAGAATATGAAACAGCATGCATATATACCATATCACATGCTACAATATATCGCAAGAATTTGCTAAATAACCAACATGCATCTATCGCAAGATAATGCATATACAAGTGTATCACATCACAACAACAGTATAACGGATAGAATACTTGCCTGAGTGCTCCCGGATAGACTTACGCTTAGAGTGGGTCCGATAACCTATGAACAACAACATAAGTCGGAATTAAACCCCGGTCGCTTAAGAAACTAGACTTTAACCATTTAGAGTCCTAATGTTCGCTTTCGCGCTTAACGGTTTACTAAGTCGCTCGAGTACTCTCGGCTCCACCATTTTTAATAAATTAACCATTAAGGGTTTTATGGAGATTCTTTCGCGAGTACCTTACCAACTACCTAATCCCCTTACATAATTGTTTCATACTCCAATTAGTCCTTTAAGGTCTTTAACCAAGGTTTCAAAGTAAGGCGAGGGGAATGTTTCGTTCGCGAAACGCCGTTACTTAAAACGGTCGTTTTTCCTAAACCGTACATCGGAATCAAACGAACTACATATCAAACGAAGCTCGTAACATGAGCTATCTAAACATGGCAGTGGTCATAATCTAGCAGTGGGTTCTCGGGTCCTAATGTTATGCACAAAAATAGTCCAAGAAAATCGGACATTACGACGGCTATGTTTACGCGATTTCCCAAAATTTTACCAACCAATTCAACCACCAATCAATCCCAATTCACAACCCAATCAAACTCCATCCATACTTTATCATAACAGCCCCAACAACTCAATATTAACATTTATACTATTCTTTATCATGAATTTAAACTACACTTAAGTTCATTAATCAACAACCAAAATTTACAACTCCAAAAACACCCAAAACCAACTAATCTCTACATACCAACCATCAAGCCTCTCATGAACTATATTACTCATATTATGCTCTTAACATTCAATAACAAATCTTGGGTAAGAGATTATACCTTCCTTGAAGCTTTTAATCCATGAAAGATCCTTGGAATGTCCATGGAAGCCTTAATATATGCTTAAGCTACCTTGACCTTGCAAATAAAATCAAGAATCACAAATTTGTTCTTGAAAGTTACTATTCACCCTAAACTAAAATGATTTGTTTGAGATAGAAAACCTTTGATTCAAGCACTCAAACTACTTGCTCTTCTTAGTTATGAAATATAGGATCCAAAGAAACAACCTTATAATTTTCCATGGAGTATAGCTTGTGTTTTGAATTTCTAATTCACCATTTTGGTGAAAAATTCGAAATGAAGAAGATGAAAAGGGGGGAAGAGCTTGCTTTGGTTTCTTGATCTTTGTGCATAAAAAGCTTGGTTGATATCCTTTTGTTTTTAATTACCTTTTAACCATGGTAAAATTGTGTGGCTTGAAATCAACCAACAATACCTTCCCTTTGGTCATGCTTATGTCATCCTCCTATGTCATCTTCCCCACTTGTCATCTTCTTGTTGGTGTGGTGACATCATCATCACTAACCTCTTTGATTAGCTCTTAATTACTTGGCTAATGACCGCTGATCTGTTATACGGTTCACTTAACTTTCGTTCTCGTTTATCGTTTGAGGGATCATACCCGGGATCTTATTACTTGGGTTCCCTTAACCTTTCTCAATATATTAATTCCTTTTATGATCCTCTCTTATAATCCTTGAATTTAAATCCTTTTAATCATGTTACCTTATACTCAATTCTCTCCGTATCTAGTGGATTTCCGGGAAAATCAAAGTGTTCGGAATTGGATTCTGACGATCTTTACATACATTTATCCCATATAAAGTACTAATAAAATCTCAGAATACCATATCGAACCCCTACATAGTGTGGCATGAAAAGTTTTCTCGTTCAGCAAAACACTATTCATAAGGGTTTCAAAATTCTCAAAAATTGGGGTTATTACAGTCTCCCCTCCTTAAAAGGATTCCGTCCCGGAATCAAATAGAAAACAAATGGGGATACTTTCTTAGCATTACATTTTCTAACTCTCAAGTAAATTTTCCCACATTGTGGTTCTTCCATCAAACTCCGAATAGTTTGATAACCCTTCTCCAAAGCACTTGTTCCCTTTTCACTCTATAACCCTTCCTGGTTGCTCCATATAGGTTACTCGGGTTACATATCTAGCGCTCTATGCCTCTATTTATCTGGCATCTGAATTTCA
>NW_027418345.1:0-45901 GCF_009905375.1 Apium graveolens
CTTGCATGTCAGATCAGAAAATCCAGTAAAGTATTACTCTCGACAACGAGACTCGTTCCCGATTTACAAGATTAATTTTTAAAATGATTTTTTCGACGATCCAACCGTACGGATGTTAAGATATATCAGTTTTATTCATATGTAAAAATTATAAAATATTTGAAATTCATCTTGCATGTCAGGATTAGAAAATCCGGTAAACGTACCCCTCCCAACAACGAGACTCGTTCCCGATTTGCAAGATTAATTTTTAAAATGATTTCTTCGACGATCCAACCGTACGAATGTTAAGATATTTCAATTTTAGTCATATGAAAAAATTATAAAAAAATAGAAATTCACCTTGCATGTCAGAATTAGAAAAATCCAGTAAAAGTACTACTCCGGACAACGAGACAAGTTCCCAATTTACAAGATTAATTTTTAAAATGAAATTTTCGACGATCCAACCGTACGGATGTTAAGATATATCAATTTTATTCATATGAAAAAATTATTAAAAAATTTGAAATTCATCTTGCATGTCAGGATTAGAAAAATCCGGTAAAAGTACCCTTCCCGACAACGAGACTCGTTCCCGATTTACAAGATTAATTTTTAAAATGAAATTTTCGACGATCCAACCATACGGATGTTAAGATATATCAATTTTATTCATACGAAAAAATTATTAAAAAATTTGAAATTCATCTTGCATGTCAGGATTAGAAAAATCCGGTAAAAGTACATCACCCGACAACGAGACTCGTTCCCGATTTACAAGATTAATTTTTAAAATGATTTTTTCGACGATCCAACCGTACGGATGTTAAGATATATCAATTTTAGTCCTACGAAAAAATTATAAAAAATTAGAAATTCATATTGCATGTCAGGATTAGAAAAATCCGGTAAAAGTACCCCTCCCAACAAGGAGACTCGTTCCCGATTTACAAGATTAATTTTTAAAATGATTTTTTCGACGATCCAACCGTACGGATATTAAGATATTTCAATTTTAGTCATATGAAAAAATTATAAAAAAATTTGAAATTCATCTTGCATGTCAGGATTATAAAAATCCAGTAAAAGTACTACTCCGGACAACGAGACGCGTTCCCGATTTTCAAGATTAATTTTTAAAATGAAATTTTCGACGATCCAACCGTACGGATGTTAAGATATATCAATTTTAGTCTTATGAAAAAATTATAAAAAAATTAGAAATTCATCTTGCATGTCAGGATTAGAAAATCCAGTAAAAGTATTACTCTCGACAACGAGACTCGTTCCCGATTTACAAGATTAATTTTTAAAATGATTTTTTCGACGATCCAACCGTACGGATGTTAAGATATATCAATTTTATTCATATGTAAAAATTATTAAAAAATTTGAAATTCATCTTGCATGTCAGGATTAGAAAAATCCGGTAAACGTACCCCTCCCAACAACGAGACTCGTTCCCGATTTGCAAGATTAATTTTTAAAATGATTTCTTCGACGATCCAACCGTACGAATGTTAAGATATTTCAATTTTAGTCATATGAAAAAATTATAAAAAAATTAGAAATTCATCTTGCATGTCAGAATTAGAAAAATCCAGTAAAAGTACTACTCCGGACAACGAGACAAGTTCCCGATTTACAAGATTAATTTTTAAAATGAAATTTTCGACGATCCAACCGTACGGATGTTAAGATATATCAATTTTATTCATATGAAAAAATTAGTAAAAAATTTGAAATTCATCTTGCATGTCAGGATTAGAAAAATCCGGTAAAAGTACCCCTTCCGACAACGAGACTCGTTCCCGATTTACAAGATTAATTTTTAAAATGATTTTTTCGACGATCCAACCGTACGGATGTTAAGATATATCAATTTTAGTCATATGAAAAAATTATAAAAAAATTAGAAATTCATCTTGCATGTCAGGATTAGAAAAATCCAGCAAAAGTACTACTCCGGACAACGAGACGCGTTCCCGATTTACAAGATTAATTTTTCAAATGATTTTTTCGACAATCCAACCGTACGGATGTTAAAAATATTTCAATTTTAGTCATATGAAAAAATTATAAAAAAATTAGAAATTCATCTGGCATGTCAGGATTAGAAAAATCCAGTAAAAGTACCCCTCCCAACAACGAGACTCGTTCCCGATTTACAAGATTAATTTTTAAAATGATTTTTTCGACGATCCAACCGTACGGATGTGAAGATATTTCAATTTTAGTCATATGAAAAAATTATAAAAAAATTAGAAATTTATCTTGCATGTCAGGATTAGAAAAATCCAGTAAAAGTACTACTCCGGACAACGAGACGCGGCCCGATTTACAAGATTAATTTTTAAAATGAAATTTTCGACGATCCAACCTTACGGATGTTAAGATATATCAATTTTAGTCCTATGAAAAAATTATAAAAAAATTAGAAATTCATCTTGCATGTCAGGATTAGAAATTCCAGTAAAAGTATTACTCTCGACAACGAGACTCGTTCCCGATTTACAAGATTAATTTTTAAAATGATTTTTTCGACGATCCAACCGCACGGATGTTAATATATATAAATTTTATTTTTATGAAAAAATTATTAAAAAATTTGAAATTCATCTTGCATGTCAGGACTAGAAAAATCCGGTAAAAGTACCCCTCCCGACAACGAGACTCGTTCCCGATTTGCAAGATTAATTTTTAAAATGATTTCTTTGAGGATCCAACCGTACAGATATTAAGATATTTCAATTTTAGTCATATGAAAAAATTATAAAGAAATTAGAAATTCATCTTGCATATCAGAATTAGAAAAATCTAGTAAAAGTACTACTCTCGACAACGAGACGCGTTCCCGATTTACAAGATTAATTTTTAAAATGAAATTTTTGATGATCCAACCGTACGGATGTTAAGATATATCGATTTTAGTCTTATGAAAAAATTATAAAAAAATTAGAAATTCATCTTGCATGTTAGGATTAGAAAATCCAGTAAAAGTATTACTCTCGACAACGAGACTCGTTCCCGATTTACAAGATTAATTTTTAAAATGATTTTTTCAACGATCCAACCATACGGATGTTAAGATATATCAATTTTATTCATATGTAAAAATTATTAAAAAATTTGAAATTCATCTTGCATGTCAGGATTAGAAAAATCCGGTAAACGTACCCCTCCCAACAACGAGACTCGTTCCCGATTTGCAAGATTAATTTTTAAAATGATTTCTTCGACGATCCAACCGTACGAATGTTAAGATATTTCAATTTTAGTCATATGAAAAAATTATAAAAAAAATAGAAATTCACCTTGCATGTCAGAATTAGAAAAATCCAGTAAAAGTACTACTCCGGACAACGAGACAAGTTCCCAATTTACAAGATTAATTTTTAAAATGAAATTTTCGACGATCCAACCGTACGGATGTTAAGATATATCAATTTTATTCATATGAAAAAATTATTAAAAAATTTGAAATTCATCTTGCATGTCAGGATTAGAAAAATCCGGTAAAAGTACCCCTCCCGACAACGAGACTCGTTCCCGATTTACAAGATTAATTTTTAAAATGAAATTTTCGACGATCCAACCTTACGGATGTTAAGATATATCAATTTTATTCATACGAAAAAATTATTAAATAATTTGAAATTCATCTTGTAAGTCAGGATTAGAAAAATACGGTAAAAGTACCCCACCCGACAACGAGAATCGTTTCCCGATTTACAAGATTTTTTCGACGATCCAACCGTACGGATGTTAAGATATATCAATTTTAGTCCTACGAAAAAATTATAAAAAATTTGAAATTCATCTTGCATGTCAGGATTAGAAAAATCCGGTAAAGGTACCCCTCCCAACAATGAGACTCGTTCCCGATTTACAAGATTAATTTTTAAAATGATTTTTTCGACGATCCAACCGTACGGATATTAAGATATTTCAATTTTAGTCATATGAAAAAATTATAAAAAAATTAGAAATTAATCTTGCATGTCAGGATTAGAAAAATCCAGTAAAAGTACCACTCCGGACAACGAGACGCGTTCCCGATTTTTGAAGATTAATTTTTAAAATGAAATTTTTGACGATCCAACCGTACGGATGTTAAGATATATCAATTTTAGTCTTATGAAAAAATTATAAAAAAATTAGAAATTCATCTTGCATGTCAGGATTAGAAAATCCAGTAAAAGTATTACTCTCGACAACGAGACTCGTTCCCGATTTACAAGATTAATTTTTAAAATGATTTTTTGGACGATCAAACCGTACGGATGTTAAGATATATCAATTTTATTCATATGTAAAAATTATTAAAAAATTTGAAATTCATCTTGCATGTCAGGATTAGAAAAATCCGGTAAACGTACCCCTCCCAACAACGAGACTCGTTCCCGATTTGCAAGATTAATTTTTAAAATGATTTCTTCGACGATCCAACCGTATGAATGTTAAGATATTTCAATTTTAGTCATATGAAAAAATTATAAAGAAATTAGAAATTCATCTTGCATATCAGAATTAGAAAAATCCAGTAAAAGTACTACTCCGGACAACGAGACGCGTTCCCGATTTACAAGATTAATTTTTAAAATGAAATTTTCGACGATCCAACCGTACGGATGTTAAGATATATCAATTTTAGTCTTATGAAAAAATTATAAAAAAATTAGAAATTCATCTTGCATGTTAGGATTAGAAAATCCAGTAAAAGTATTACTCTCGACAACGAGACTCGTTCCCGATTTACAAGATTAATTTTTAAAATGATTTTTTCGACGATCCAACCGTACGGATGTTAAGATATATCAATTTTATTTATATGAAAAAATTATTAAAAAATTTGAAATTCATCTTGCATGTGAGGACTAGAAAAATCCGGTAAAAGTACCCCTCCCGACAACGAGACTCGTTCACGATTTGTAAGATTAATTTTTAAAATGATTTCTTCGACGATCCAACCGTACGAATGTTAAGATATTTCAATTTTAGTCATATGAAAAAATTAGTAAAAAATAGAAATTCACCTTGCAAGTTAGAATTAGAAAAATCCAGTAAAAGTACTACTCCGGACAACGAGACAAGTTCCCAATTTACAAGATTAATTTTTAAAATGAAATTTTCGACGATCCAACCGTATGGATGTTAAAATATATCAATTTTATTCATATGAAAAAATTATTAAAAAATTTGAGATTCATCTTGCATGTCAGGATTAGAAAAATCCGGTAAAAGTACCCCTCCCGACAACGAGACTCGTTCCCGATTTACAAGATTAATTTTTAAAATGAAATTTTCGACGATCGAACCGTACGGATGTTAAGATATATCAATTTTATTCATACGAAAAAATTATTAAAAAATTTGAAATTCATCTTGCAAGTCAGGATTAGAAAAATGCGGCAAAAGTACCCCACCCGACAACGAGACTCGTTTCCCGATTTACAAGATTTTTTCGACGATCCAACCGTACGGATGTTAAGATATATCAATTTTAGTCCTACGAAAAAATTATAAAAAATTTGAAATTCATCTTGCATGTCAGGATTAGAAAAATCCGGTAAAAGTACCCCTCCCAACAATGAGACTCGTTCCCGATTTACAAGATTAATTTTTAAAATGATTTTTTCGACGATCCAACCGTACGGATATTAAGATATTTCAATTTTAGTCATATGAAAAAATTATAAAAAAATTAGAAATTCATCTTGCATGTCAAGATTAGAAAAATCCAGTAAAAGTACTACTCCGGACAACGAGACGCGTTCCCGATTTTCAAGATTAATTTTTAAAATGAAATTTTCGTCGATCCAACCTTAGGGATGTTAAGATATATCAATTTTAGTCTTATGAAAAAATTATAAAAAAATTAGAAATTCATCTTGCATGTCAGGATTAGAAAATCCAGTAAAAGTATTACTCTCGACAACGAGACTCGTTCCCGATTTACAAGATTAATTTTTAAAATGATTTGTTCGACGATCCAACCGTACGGATGTTAAGATATATCAATTTTATTCATATGTAAAAATTATTAAAAAATTTGAAATTCATCTTGCGTGTCAGGATTAGAAAAATCTGGTAAACGTACCCCTCCCAACAACGAGACTCGTTCCCGATTTGCAAGATTAATTTTTAAAATGATTTCTTCGACGATCCAACCGTACGGATGTTAAGATATTTCAATTTTAGTCATATAAAAAAATTATAAAAAAATTAGAAATTCATCTTGCATGTCAGGATTAGAAAAATCCAGTAAAAGTACCCCTCCCAACAACGAGACTCGTTCCCGATTTACAAGATTAATTTTTAAAATGATTTTTTCGACGATCCAACCGTACAGATGTTAAGATATTTCAATTTTAGTCATATGAAAAAATTAAAAAAAAATTAAAAATTCATCTTGCATGTCAGGATTAGAAAAATCCAGTAAAAGTACTACTCCGGACAACGAGACGCGGCCCGATTTACAAGATTAATTTTTAAAATGAAATTTTCGACGATCCAACCGTACGGATGTTAAGATATATCAATTTTAGTCCTATGAAAAAATTATAAAAAAATTAGAAATTCATCTTGCATGTCAGGATTAGAAAATCCAGTAAAAGTATTACTCTCGACAACGATACTCGTTCCCGATTTACAAGATTAATTTTTAAAATGATTTTTTCGACGATCTAACCACACGGATGTTAATATATATCAATTTTATTTATATGAAAAAATTATTAAAAAATTTGAAATTCATCTTGCATGTCAGGATTAGAAAAATCCGGTAAAAGTACCCCTCCCGACAACGAGACTCGTTCCCGATTTGCAAGATTAATTTTTAAAATGATTTCTTCGACGATCCAACCGTACAAATATTAAGATATTTCAATTTTAGTCATATGAAAAAATTATAAAAAAATTAGAAATTCATCTTGCATATCAGAATTAGAAAAATCCAGTAAAAGTACTACTCCGGACAACGAGACGCGTTCCCGATTTACAAGATTAATTTTTAAAATGAAATTTTCGACGATCCAACCGTACGGATGTTAAGATATATCAATTTTAGTCTTATGAAAAAATTATAAAAAAATTAGAAATTCATCTTGCATGTCAGGATTAGAAAATCCAGTAAAATTATTACTCTCGACAACGAGACTCGTTCCCGATTTACAAGATTAATTTTTAAAATGATTTTTTCGATGATCCAACCGTACGGATGTTAAGATATATCAATTTTATTCATATGTAAAAATTATTAAAAAATTTGAAATTCATCTTGCATGTGAGGATTAGAAAAATCCGGTAAACGTACCCCTCCCAACAACGAGACTCATTCCCGATTTGCAAGATTAATTTTTAAAATGATTTCTTCGACGATCCAACCATATGAATGTTAAGATATTTCAATTTTAGTCATATGAAAAAATTATAAAAAAATTAGAAATTCATCTTGCATGTCAGAAATAGAAAAATCCAGTAAAAGTACTACTCCGGACAACGAGACAAGTTCCCGATTTACAAGATTAATTTTTAAAATGAAATTTTCGACGATCCAACCGTACGGATGTTAAGATATATCAATTTTATTCATATGAAAAAATTAATAAAAAATTTGAAATTCATCTTGCATGTCAGGATTAGAAAAATCCGGTAAAAGTACCCCTCCCGACAACGAGACTCGTTCCCGATTTACAAGATTAATTTTTAAAATTATTTTTTCGACGATCCAACCGTACGGATGTTAAGATATATCAATTTTAGTCATATGAAAAAATTATAAAAAAATTAGAAATTCATCTTGCATGTCATGTTTAGAAAAATCCAGCAAAAGTACTACTCCGGACAACGAGACGCGTTCCCGATTTACAAGATTAGTTTTTAAAATGATTTTTTCGACGATCCAACCGTACGGATGTTAAGATATTTCAATTTTAGTCATATGAAAAAATTATAAAAAAATTAGAAATTCATCTTGCATGTTAGGATTAGAAAAATCCAGTAAAAGTACCCCTCCATACAACGAGACTCGTTCCCGATTTACAAGATTAATTTTTAAAATGATTTTTTCGACGATCCAACCGTACAGATGTTAAGATATTTCAATTTTAGTCATATGAAAAAATTATAAAAAAATTAGAAATTCATCTTGCATGTCAGGATTAGAAATATCCAGTAAAACTACTACTCCGGACAATGAGACGCGGCCCGATTTACAAGATTAATTTTTAAAATGAAATTTTCGACGATCCAACCGTACGGATGTTAAGATATATCAATTTTAGTCCTATGAAAAAATTATAAAAAAATTAGAAATTCATCTTGCATGTCAGGATTAGAAAATCCTGTAAAAGTATTACTCTCGACAACGAGACTCGTTCCCGATTTACAAGATTAATTTTTAAAATAATTTTTTCGACGATCCAACCGCACGGATGTTAAGATATATCAATTTTATTTATATGAAAAAATTATTAAAAAATTTGAAATTCATCTTGCATGTCAGGATTAGAAAAATCCGGTAAAAGTACCCCTCCCGACAACGAGACTCGTTCCCGATTTGCAAGATTAATCTTAAAATGATTTCTTCGACGATCCAACAGTACAGATATTAAGATATTTTAATTTTAGTCATATGAAAAAATTATAAAGAAATTAGAAATTCGTCTTGCATATCAGAATTAGAAAAATCCAGAAAAAGTACTACTCCGGACAACGAGACGCGTTCCCGATTTACAAGATTAATTTTTAATATGAAATTTTCGACGATCCAACCGTACGGATGTTAAGATATATCAATTTTATTCATATGAAAAAATTATTAAAAAATTTGAAATTCATCTTGCATGTCAGGATTAGAAAAATCCGGTAAAACTACCCTTCCCGACAACGAGACTCGTTCCCGATTTACAAGATTAATTTTTAAAATGATTTTTTCGACGATCCAACCGTACGGATGTTAAGATATTTCAATTTTAGTCATATGAAAAAATTATAAAAAAATTAGAAATTCATCTTGCATGTCAGGATTAGAAAAATCCAGTAAAAGTACTACTTCGGACAACGAGACGCGTTCCTGATTTACAAGATTAATTTTTGTTAGTCCCTTAACAATATAGCAAGAATTACAGAAGGGGGGTTGAATGGAATTCTTTATGTTTTTCTTGAAATAAAAATGTTCAACTCGATTATAGATATATCTGTTTTGATTAGCACAATGCGGAATATAAAGTTTAATGAATCAAAACAAGAGTAATTAAAAACAAGAGTCTTTTAAAAACTTTCTGGTGGATTTAAACAATTTCACCAGAGATATATATTAATATATCGAGAGAACTCTGTGTGAAGAAATGCTCACAGCTGCTTTTACAAGATAGAACAACTAAGAACACAGGAAATGCTAAAGATAGTGCTTACAAAGATTTCTCTGTGTTTGTTTCTAAGCTCACTTAGTTTTCTTAGTTATTTTATTTGCTACTCTCTTGGTTTATATATATATTCCCAAGATTACAAAGTCAAAAGAACTGAATAAATATAAAATCTAACAGTCTTGATCTTTGCTGCTTTTCGTCCTCTATAACCCAGTTAATAGGCTTCCACAGTGTTTGTATCCAATCTCGACGACTGTGTGTCAGCTTTCACTGTTCAACTGATGTTTGAATCTTGATATTATCACCCGTCGACTTTCAGATCATCCGTCGATGACTTACTTGATCATCCGTCGACTGCTATTTTGAACATCCATTGAAAGTCATTTGATCATCCGTCGAAGCTTTGTTAAACATCCGTTGATAGCTATTTTGGCACTTGACTTCATTTCACTTATACAGAATTACAAGACATTGCTTATGTACAGTTAATCAACCTATTCTGCATATCTAGTTAAAGTCAACATGACTTATATGCTACTACAGATTCTCTACAAAGGTGCATACAACACTGTGCTACAAACTTATCATTATATAAGCTACTCACTCGATGGATAATAAATTACTCATCCGTCGGTACTCAAACCGAGTTATCCGTCGGGACTATAATTCTTATCCGTCGAGTGCTACATTATTTCACTAAGTAAAATCTACTTAGATGTTTTATTTAGGTAATCATCAAGTGTACAACATATTCACAACAATCTCCCCCAATTTATGTCTACTGGAATTGTAGCCGTAAATTAAGAGACACTTGATGATAACAAAACATCCTAAACATATATCTTTAAAGATAAGTAGATAAAACTGAAAGTGCTTCAATTTAAACAAGGTATACAAGGTTTGGCTCACAGTCAATTCAAGATGCTCCTCTAGCCTGAGCAGATTTTTCTAGTTTCTTGAAGGTCTGGATCTTCTTCCAAGCTTTCTGTTGTTTTTTTCAATTTGATTCTGGAGCTGTCTGTGGAATTCTAATTCATCAGATTCTGAGAGATCTAACATTTCTTGCATTTCCAAAAGAGTCTCATTGCTAGAGATACTCAATTGGTCTTCTAGTCTGAAGAATCTTCTCACACCCTTGTCATCCATGAATTCCATCAGCCAGTAGGGCCTTAGATGCACTCTTCTCCCTGTGTATGGGATGATAAGAGTTTTGGGTAGTGCATCTTTGGCTCTAACACTCCTTAGCTCTTCAATCTTCTTCAATACTAATCTTCTTGCAGTAACATTAAACTCAAAGTTTTTCTTGAAGGATGAATAGACTTTGATAAACACAGCTTGGCTTTCTTGAAGTATCCTGTGAAGAGGCCACTGAATCTCCCTTCCTCCTTTGTACTTGAATACCAACCTTTCAGGTAGGTTTCTGTATGCATCAATTGCCCTTACCTCATCCAGCTCCTCCAGATAAAGGTTTAGGTCTGAAAATTCCTTGATGTCACACAAGTACAAGTAGTCTCCCTTATTGATCTTGGGTTGAGCTTTGACTACTGCCTTGGATTTGAGAGGTGACAGCTTCACTTTCTTGACTGCCCTTGATTTTGTCCTTCTTGGCTTGGTGAGAATTGGCAAGTTGAAGTCAGGAATTGGTAATTTATCCCACTCTATTGGCTCATCCTTTGGCACAATAGGCTCTCCATGTATGTTCCTGTAGGGGTCCACCACCCTTATATCTTCAAATACCACAGAGGGCTTTGATGCTTGAGTTTCAGCTTTAGTGGATTCCATTGGAAATTGATCTTCCAATTCCTTGTTAACAATATCCAACTTTCTTTTTGTTCTTTTAGCCAATTCTTTCTTTCTTGGAGATTTCTTCTGTTCTTCAGTCTTCTTCTTTGATCCAGTAGCTTGAGTTGGTTGAGAGGGAATTTGTTGAGAAGAATTCACAGCCTGTAGCTTGGTCAAGATAGCAAACTGTTCTTTCTTTTGTTTAGACTTCTTTGCATCTAGAGCAGCTTGCCTCTTTTCCTGCTTCAATCTGGCTTTTTCTTCTTCCTTTGCTTGAGCAAATTGTGGATGTCCAGCTACCACACAAATTTCCTTCCCATTTCTGAATATCTTTGCAATTCTCTCTCTTGAGGCTGAATCAGCTGGATCTTTGTAGAGAAGAATAGATCTTGACAGAAGCTTCTTTTCATCAGGCTTGGGTATCTCATACACAGTATCCATAGGGTTCTTCAAAGATGACTTTGGATAGTTTGCCCTTGGTTTAAGAATCATCTCAGCCTTTGTAGTCTTGATGCAGGAAGATTGTCCTTTCTCCAGATAGTTCATGCTCATTTCATTCACATTGATTGGCTTGACAAGAGAGTGATGGATGGCTGACTGATCTGGTTCCTTGACTAATTGAAACTTTTTCTGTATTTCCTCATCAATCTTTTTCCAGTTGATCAGAGTCAACTCTTCTTTATCAGCATCTTTCAAACTTGCTGCTGCTGCATTTATAAGATCTATACCATCTGCAACTGGTGGCTTGGAGATAGTAATTGAAGGTACAATTACTTTGCTGATTTGAACTACAATATTCTCCCCCTTAGTTGGTCCTTTCTTCCCCTTACTTGATTCTCTCTCCCCCTTTTTGTTATCATCAAGTGAAGGAGTTAGGCTTTGTGCTTTAGCCAGTTGCATGAGAAGATTTGTCTGAGTCTGTTGATTTTGAAGAAGTAGGGCCACTGAATTCTCAATAATTTGAACTCTGGTCTCCAGCTTGGCTATCTTCTTTTCAGAATCTGATTCTCTTCTCAACCTTTGTAATAAATCATGCATGATACCATATGGCATTAGTGAATCCAGTTTCTCAGAATTGTATGTCTTTAAGTCAGCTATCTCCTTTTTCAATTCTTCCACACTGATATTCTGTCCGGAGTGTTGGATCTTCATTAAGTGCAAGGAGTCTAGACGAGCTTTAAGAATAGCCTTGGTACCTGCATCTGAAACTTCCTGAAGGGCTTGCTGAATAGCTGTCACTTGTCTTACCAAGGACACCTCAAATTGTCCTGGTGTAAAGTCCTTTGCCCATGCCCATTCAGGTAAAATTAAAGCAGAACTTTGGCCTTCAGCTCCCCCTAAGTTCATGCTTCTATTCAAAGAACTAGAGTCATCATCATCAGAATTTACTCCAAATTCTTCAGATGGCTCTCCAGCTTGAGGAGGCATCCTATTGACAGCAGCTTTATCTCTTTGAAGAGATTCTGTGGTGTGCACTAAGTGTAAAGTCTTCTCTGCCTCCACATTGCCCTGAGCAGCCAACAGTTGATAGGCTGAAACAGGGTGAGTAAAAGTGTCAGCATCCAAGGAAATGTTATCAATTACAGCTTTATAATGTTGCTGAAATTGTCTTTCCTTTTCAGCATCATCCACAATCATTGACTCACTAGCAATGGCTGGCTCCATCCTTATTGCTTCAGTACCTGCTTTTCTCTCATGTTCTCTCTTTTGTTGCATCAGGGTCTCACCCTGGCTCCCCACCCTCACACCCTCACCTTCACCTACTAAGGTGGGACTCCTCTCACTCACTTTTACCAATCCTGAATGAATGGATTGCTGAGATTCACTCTTTTCCTCTCCTTTTTCCTGGGAGCAACCCAGCCTCTCACTCAATACATTCTCATCTCTCAGTCCTAAGAGTGATTGTATTACCACCAAATCTTCTGCACTTGAAATTATTGAAGTTTGAAGTTGTGCAGAGACACTCGATGGATAAATGATATCCGTCGGGTGAGGGGTAAAGCTATCCGACGGATAACTGCTGTTAAGCTTATCCGTCGGGATACAATCACTACTCGACGGATGAGGAATATCCATCGAGAGAGTAGAAATGAATGAGGTGGGAAGAGAAACTATTGTTGACTCTGTGTTGATTGAAGTTATTTGAGGCACAGATGTCACAATAGAATCAGAAAGAATTGGCAAGTGAGCCAACAAATCATCTAAAAGATGATGCTCACTTGCACTAGATTTTGGCTTCCCCAACAGAGTTAAAGAAGGGGAATCAGGAATTGAAGTGTTTATCATGTCCACTTCCAGTGAGTTGGTTGGTGAGTATTGTGTTTCAGTGGCTTCTATCAAGAGAGATTTTGGCTGTGACTCCACATTTATTGGAGCCACATCAATCTGAATTTGAGAAGATGCAGGGACTGTGTCTTTAGCACCAGTTTGCACTAAGTGTGTGTCCTGTGCATCCCCAGTTGTTTTGGATTTCTTCTTTCTAGTGTAAGTTTGGTGTAGGCTTGTGTCCCTAACCCTCTTGGCCTGTGCTCTTGGATGAGAGCTTTGTTCAATAGCCACATCCTTTTGGGAGGATGCAGCTACAAATGAGCTTCTGTCCTTTTTAAGCACTGCAGTTTGTTGGGAAACTGCAGTGTGGCTAGGCTGGGATTCACTTATCTCTCCAACCTTATCCTTGGGGTTTCTTTGATGTTCACCCCTTCCCTCACCTATCTTACCCTCCTTCACACTCCCCTCTTTGTGTTTGGTAGGATTTTCAACTGGTACCTTTTGAGAGATACCAGAGGGGGTTTTCTTTGATTTGGATTTAAGAATTGCAGTTGTTTTGGAAGCTTTGGTAGGCAACTGTTTGGTCATTGTCACAGTTGCCATAGCTATGCCTGAAGTCAAAGAAATAGAAGGGATTGGAATAGTTGAGAGTGTAGATGAACTTACCTCACTTACCTGAGGTGCCAGCATTACAGGAAAATAGAACATTTGCACATCCTTGTGATAGTTGGCTCTGTTCAGATCTGCAATGATTCTTCTCTCTTGAACCCAACAAGCTAATTTGTTGGTTGGGTTCTCAAGTACAATCTCTTCACAAAGATGGTTAGCCAAAAGCATAAAAAATCTAGCATAGTAAATATTCTTTCCTCTTTTGGCTAAGTCACCTAGTTTATAACCTAACTCATACACAACCAGATCACTTAAGTTGTAATATTTGTCTGTAACTAGCATGTATAGTATGTTAAGCATGGAAATGTTCACAGAATCAAAATTACTGATTTTTCCAGAAAAGACCTTAGTTACTACATCACACAAGTAACTCCATTCCTTCCTAAGACCTAGTCTTCTAATTTCACTTAGTTTTGCAGTAGGAAGTGCATAATGAATGGAATTTAGCATATTGACAATATCAGTGTCAGTGTGTGGTGCAGTAACATTGTCATCAGGAATCTTGAAACATGCTTTTATGACATCACTATTGATAGAGAAAACATTACCTTTGATGGTCAGAGTGATGGTTTTGTCAGTAGAGTTGTAGATTGCTGTTGTCCACATCTCCTCAACAACTTCACAATAAATTGTGGGTGATTCCAGCATAGCAAAACTTAACTTGCAGTTCTTCACGAAGTCCATCATCTTATGATAGTCTTCAGATTACTGAATCCCCTTATTGACCAAGGCAGTGAAGTTGTTCTTCTCATAGATGAACCCGGTCTGTGACATGATCTTTACTACGGGTGCCATTGTTAGGGAAGAAAAGCTTGAAGAGAAAGAGGATTTTTGCTTGAGAGAGAATGAATTAAGACAGCTGAATTTGAGAATGATAAAAGAAAATGATTAGAATGAAATAGGCTTTTATACTTTGCTCAAACTCAACGGATAAAAATAATAAAGAGAAATAAATTACCCAATAGAAACTGCCTAAAATTACCGTTTTAAAATAAATTATAAAAATTCCACCCATTATCCGTCATGTAATGCTTATAAACTGTAAGTATACTCGATGGATAATGTTCAGGGAATTAACGGTTAAGATTTAGACACTTCGACGGATGAGGATAAAATGTTATCCGTCGAGCTTTAAAATATTCCAGAAAAGTAATTGATCTTTATTTACAATTTGTATATCGACGGATGACTCAACCCGATGGATAATGGTCATCCGTCGAAAGACAAATTTTGACTTAGCCAAAATTTCATCCAAGACTAAAAATCAACTAAATTTCTGGCTTCTTTTCAACTTGCAAGAATAATTCAGATAAATTCAAGAGTAATTAAGCATACCTAACTCACATACCAACCTAGAAAAGGTGGATTCATCCAGTGGCTTGGTAAAAATATCTGCAAGTTGCTTCTCACTTGGAACAAAATGTAACTCTACAGTACCATTCATTACATGTTCCCTTATGAAATGGTACTTGATGTCTATATGCTTTGTCCTTGAATGTTGCACTGGATTTTCAGTGATGGCAATTGCACTTGTGTTGTCACAGAAAATAGGAATCCTTTCAACTTGCAAACCATAGTCTAGCAATTGATTTTTCATTCATAAAATATGTGCACAGCAACTGCCAGCAGCAATATATTCAGCTTCAGCTATAGAAGTAGAAACTGAATTTTGCTTTTTACTAAACCAGGACACAAGCTTGTCTCCTAGAAATTGACAGGTTCCTGTTGTGCTTTTTCTATCAATTCTGCAACCTGCATAATCTGCATCTGAATAACCAGTTAGATTAAAACCAGAATCTCTAGGATACCAAATGCCAAGGTTTGGTGTTCCTTTGAGATATCTGAAAATTCTTTTAATAGCTATCAAATGAGACTCTCTAGGATCAGCCTGAAATCTAGCACACAAACATGTAGCAAACATTATATCTGGCCTACTGGCTGTTAAGTACAGAAGTGAGCCAACCATGCCTCTATAACTTGAAATATCCATAGACTTTTCAGTAGTGTTTAGTTCAAGCTTAGTTGCAGTGGCCATGGGAGTTTTTACAGATGTGCAATCCATCAGATCAAACTTCTTTAAAAGATCAAAAATATATTTAGTTTGACTAATGAATATTCCATCACTAACTTGCTTAACTTGTAAACCAAGAAAGTAAGTTAGTTCTCCCATCATACTCATTTCATACTTGCTTTGCATCAGTTTGGCAAACTTTTTACAAAGTTTTTCATCTGTAAAGCCAAAAATAATATCATCTACATAAATTTGAACAAGTATGCTAGAGCCATTCACATTTCTGAAAAATAAAGTTTTATCTACAGTACCTCTTGTGAAGTGATTTTCCAAAAGGAACTTTGATAAAGTGTCATACTAGGCTCTAGGTGCTTGCTTCAGTCCATAAAGTGCTTTCAATAGATAGTATACATACTCTGGGAAATTTGGATCTTCAAAGCCAAGAGGTTGACTTACATACACTTCTTCCTCCAAATCTCCATTCAGAAAGGCACTTTTGACATCCATTTGATAGACCTTGAAATTGGCATGGGCTGCATAGGTTAAGAAGATTCTGATGGCTTCAAGTCTTGCAACAGGAGCAAATGTTTCATCAAAATCTATCCCTTCTTGTTGACAATAGCCTTTAGCAACCAATCTTGCTTTGTTCCTTACTACTATGCCATTTTCATCCATCTTGTTTCTGAATACCCATTTGGTGTCTATTGGATTCTTTCCTTTAGGCTTGGGTACCAGCTTCCATACTTTATTCCTTTCAAATTGGTTTAGCTCCTCCTGCATGGCTAAAATCCAATCAGGATCTAATAAGGCTTCTTCTACCTTCTTTGGTTCTTCCTTAGACAGGAAGCTGCTGTATAGACATTCTTCTTGAGTTGCTCTCCTGGTTTAAACTCTGGAAGAAACATCACCAATAATCAGTTCAAAGGGGTGATCTTTTGTCCATTTCCTTGGTTGAGGTAGATTAGCCCTAGATGAAGAGACCTCAATGTTGTCTTGATGTGTGATTGAGTTTTGATTGCTAGAAACTCCCCCTGAGTTTGTGGATCTTTGATTTGAAGTTGGGGTGCTTTCTATGGGTAATCTGCCTTGACTTCCTGCTCCTTTTGATAACCCGACGGATGGTGAATTTTGAGTACCAACGGATGAGACAGGTTGTCTCCCGACGGATAATACAGATTGCCTTCCGACGGATGAAGCATTATGTAACTCGGCGGATGTTGAGTTTTGTGCTTCATTTGTAGTAAATTTGTCTGCATTATCCTTAGACACTGTTTCTTGATCACTTTCATCATCACTTTCTTCACTGACCATCTCAACATTGTCGAATTTGAGGCTCTCATGGTAATCTCCATCTTTTAGTCCTTCAATCTTTTTATCATCAAACACAACATGTATAGATTCAACAACAATGTTGGTTCTTAGATTGTAGACTCTATATGCTTTACCAACAGCATATCCAACAAAAATTCCTTCATCTGCTTTAGCATCAAACTTCCCATTTTGATCAGTTTGATTTCTCAGAATATAGCATTTACAGCCAAAGACATGAAGAAAGTTCAGAGTTGGCTTCTTGTTCTTGAACAATTGATAATGTGTCTTGCATTTTGCTTGATTAATCAGAGAGATGTTCTGAGTGTAGCATGCAGTGTTGACAGCTTCAGCCCAGAAATATGTTGGTAATTTTGATTCTTCAAGCATTGTCCTTGCAGCTTCAATAAGAGATCTATTCTTTCTTTCCACTACTCCATTCTGTTGTGGAGTCCTTGCTGCTGAAAACTCATGCAGGATCCCATTTTCCTCACAGAATGCTCTCATGACATAGTTCTTGAACTCAGTTCCATTGTCACTCCTGATTCTTCTAACTTTGAAATCAGGATGATTGTTAACTTGCCTTATGTGATTGATGATGATTTCACTAGCTTCATCTTTGGACTTTAGGAAATAGGTCCAAGAGAACTTTGAGAAATCATCTACAATTACTAGGCAAAATCTTTTCTTTGAGATTGACAAAACATTGACTGGTCCAAACAAATCCATGTGAAGCAGTTGCAGAGGTTCTTCAATTGCTGAATCAAGTTTCTTCCTGAATGATGCTTTAATTTGCTTCCCTTTTTGGCAGGCATCACACAGTCCATCCTTTGTAAACTCCACCAGAGGAATGCCTCTAACTAGCTCTTTCTTTACCAGCTCATTCATGGTCTTGAAGTTCAAATGGGATAGCTTCTTGTGCCATAGCCAACTTTCATCTTGACTTGCTTTACTGAGAAGACAAGTTACAGATTCTGCTTTATTTGAGTTGAAGTCAGCTAGATACACATTTCCTCTTCTCACACCAGTGAGAACCACTTTGTTGTTTTGATTATTAATCACAACACAGGTTTCTTTGTTGAAGGTTACTGAGTTGCCTTTATCACAAAGCTGGCTGATACTCAACATATTGTGTTTGAGACCATCCACTAAGGCAACCTCTTCAATGATGACATTGTCCTTTGAAATCAAGCCATATCCCACAGTATAACCTTTGTTGTCATCTCCAAAAGTGATACTTGGGCCAGCTCTCTCTTCAAACTCTGTGAGCAGGGTAGAATCACCAGTCATGTGTCTTGAACAACCACTATCCAAGTACCAAAGATTCCTTCTGTTTCCCTGCACACATCAAAATCAAATCAAGTTAATTTTGGTACCCAAGTTTCTTTGGGTCCTGCCTTGTTAGCTTTCTTCTTCTGTTTCTTAGGTTTTAACTCATTTGACTTAGGAATTTCATATTCTTCCTTAGTCATATGGGTTGGGCCTTTGAAACCACTAGGTGCTACATAATTATTATGCATGTTATGGCTAACAGGAAAGGCATGCTTGGTGCAAATATGTTGTTCCAGTAAGGCATGCTAAATGGCATTTGAGGCATATTGTATGCAGCATAATATGGATTAGGTGCAAATGGCATATTAGCAAACTGTGCATTCATGTTCTGTGTAGGCATAGCATTAACAGGCATAGGAGGCATGGCATTCATGTTAGAGAATTGAGGCTGAACATACATGGGAGTAGGCATGGCAGATTTGCAATTAACAGACAAATGATTTACACTACCACATTTGACACAGATTTTTCTAGGAGCATATTTGTCAGGTGTGTAGTTGTTATGTTTGTTAATCCCTACTCTACCATTCCTATTGTTTTTCCTTTTAGTTTCTGTTTTTACCTCTATCTTCTCAAGTCTGTCACTCAGCTGTTTGACAGTCATGTGACCAACAATAGCCTTCTTCCCTTTCTTGGCTTGACTTGACTCCCCTGAAACAAAGTTCTTGGAAACAGACCCATACTTTTCATTAAGCTTGGTTAATTTGGCTTTACTAATGGGTTTGTTCACAGCCGACGGATGAGGATTTTTATCATTCGACGGATAACACATTTTGTTATCCGACGGATAGTCCTCATCATCCGTCGAGTCTACATCTGTCAGCAATCCATCTACCAAAATAGGTTCTAGTTTCTCCTTATTCTTTTTCCAGGCTTCATCACAAAAGGACTCAATTCCTTGAACCTTGGTGATTTGAGCATGAACATCTCTGGATGTTTTCCATGCTTTAATCACCTCCTGTTCACGATCGAGCTGCTTCTTTAAAATTTCTTCCTTTTTCAAGGACTCAGTTAATTCCACCTTAGCAATTCTACACTCAATTTTTAGTTTCTCAAACTCAACAAACTGAGACTCAAGCACATTATTCCTCTCACTCAAAAACAAGTTGTTTTCTTTGATTTTAGCATTTTCTTTAGTGAGGGACTTAAGTGTAACACGCAAATGATACAATTCTGTAGACATGTCATTTATTGCATCATTACACTCAGCTTTAGATAAATGTGCAAGGTTTGTAGTAATTACCTGATTGCTTGAGGAACTTGTCTCTGTTTCATCAGACTTGGCCATAAGGGCTAGATTGACATAGCTGATCTCCTCATCTTCATCCAAACCATCAGCTGCCCAGTCATTCTCTTGTGTAATAAAAGCCCTTTCCTTCTGTTTGAGTAGATCAAAGTATTTTTACTTATAATCCACAGATTCAAATCTCTTCTTACTAGAATCTGACTTTCTACACTCATTTGCAAAATGCCCTGCCAAGCCACATTTGAAACACTTGAATTTTGACTTATCCACCATGTTTCTATTTGGCTTGGCAGCTCCAAAGTTCTTCTTGAACTTGAGCTTGGCAAATCTTCTTGAAAGGAATGCTAGGTGCTCATCAATGTCCTCCATGTCATCTTGACTCAAAGAATCTTCACTTTTTGCAGCTAGCCCTTTACCCTTGCTTTCACAGGCCTTTGAAGTTGATTCCACAGCTTCCATCTTCACTTCCTTCTCCTTTTCCAATCCAGCATCTAGTGCAATGGATCCTCCTTTCTTCTTTCCTCTCTCCATTCTTTCATCCTGCTCTATTTCAAGCTCATAGGTCTTCAGAATGCCATACAGTCTCTCCAAAGTAAACTCCTTATAATCTTATGAGTTTCTCAATGAGACTGTCATTGGTTTCCATTCCTTTGGAAGAGATCTGAGAAATTTCAGATTGGAGTCTTTAGTCTGATAGACTCTTCCATGCAATTTAAGAGCATTTAGTAGCTTTTGGAATCTACTAAAAATGTCAGTGAGTGACTCACTTTCTTCATTGTGAAAATGCTCATATTGCTGAATCAGGAGCTGCATTTTATTTTCTTTTACTTGCTCAGTACCATCACAGATTATCTGTATTGTGTCCCAAACTTCCTTGGCAGTCTTGCAGTTGATGATGTTATCAAACATATCTGCATCAACACCATTGAACAGAATGTTCATGGCCTTTTTATCTTTCCTGACTTGTTCAAGATCAGGATCAGACCATTCATGCCTTGGCTTTGGAACTGATGGTTCATTTCCTGTTGCAGCTCTCATTGGAACATGAGGGCCTCTTTCTATGCAGTCCACATAGGCCTCATCTTGAGAAAGCATATGAAGATGCATCTTTACCTTCCAATGATGGTAATTATCTTTATCCAGAAAAGGAATCTTGATTCCAACATCTTTCTTGTTCATCTTGCTGAATTGTTTTGATCTTTAAACTCTTTGTAGATTAAGAGCTTGCTCTGATACCAATTGTTAGTCCCTTAACAATATAGCAAGAATTACAGAAGGGGGGTTGAATGGAATTCTTTATCTTTTTCTTGAAATAAAAATGTTCAACTCGATTATAGATATATCTGTTTTGATTAGCACAATGCGGAATATAAACTTTAATGAATTAAAACAAGAGTAATTAAAAACAAGAGTCTTTTAAAAACTTTCTGGTGGATTTAAACAATTCCACCAGAGATATATATTAATATATCGAGAGAACTCTGTGTGCAGAAATGCTCACAGCTGCTTTTACAAGATAGAACAACTAAGAACATAGGAAATTCTAAAGATAGTGCTTACAAAGATTTCTGTTAGGAATATATATGCATTAGTTTGATGATATGTTTAACAAAACACTTAAGTAGAAGTTTGGTGTTTGTAGCCTCAACGGATAAGACCACTTTGGCTATCCGTTGATGGTGCAGCTTTACTTAGAAATAAGTCTAGTGTTGTAGCACATTTCAGTCTCTGTACTTAAGATATAATTCTTAGAAGTTGAAAGAAAATATAAGTCATGTTGACTACTAGAAGATATGCAAATAGGAAGGCCAATTGTAAATATTTCATGCCTTGTAATTTTGTATAAATGAAGTGGTATCAACGGATATCTTAAGGACCTTCAACGGATGAGAAACAAAGTTTCAACGGATGTCTCTAAAGCTTCAACGGATAGAGCTTCAACTGCTAACACATCAACGGATAAAGCCATCAACGGATGAAGGCTTCAACGGATGTTCTGTTAAATAGCAGTTGATAAGTGGTAGTTGTAACCGCAGACAGAGGTACATGGGTTGACAGAGATAACTGAAATGTGGAAGCCTAATTTCAGGAACATCAGAAAAAGCAGCCGTTCTACTCTAGTACAAAGAGGCAATAGTCAACAAAGTACTTGAGTGATATGGAGAAGAAACAAGTGGAGAACTTATTTTATTATTGTATTTTTATCTTTGTCTTCACTTGTACACTTGGTGATATATAAACCAAGTAGCAGCTAGTAATTAGATAAGAATTTTTCAAGTGCTGTTTAGAAAAATCTTGAGAGAAAAATTATCTAGTTTGTACTAGGATGCAGCTGTGATCAACATCTTGAATCACAGATTTTCTGAAATACCATCTCTGGTTGAACAACAATCCACCAGAAAAGTTTTTAAGGTCTGTTGTGTTCTTTACATTAGTGCTTGAATATATATCTGTCTGTATTAGCTTAAAGCAATTCACACACTTGTTTATCTTGAACACAAAACCTTTAAAATTGCTCAAAACTTGAAAAAGTTTTGAGATTTACATTCAACCCCCCTTCTGTAAATCTCATTGTTAGTCCACTAGGAATAACAATTGGTATCAGAGCCAGCTCTTGACACACAAAGAGTTTAAAGATCTTGGAAACTAACAAAGATGAGTAAGAAGGATATTGGAGTAAAAATCCCAGTTCTTGACAAAGACAGTTATCACCATTGGAAGGTGAAAATGCACCTTCATCTACTCTCCCAAGATGAAGGTTATGTAAACTGCATTGAGAATGGTCCTCACATTCCCCACAAAGTAGCCACAGTTGCTACGGCCACAATTGCTGTTGGTCAATCCATTCCAAAACCTAGAGCAGAATGGACAATGGAAGACACAGAAGAAGTCCACAAGGATAAGAAGGCTATGAACATTTTGTTTAATGGTCTTGACAAGGATATGTTTGATAATGTGATAAATTGCACAACTGCCAAAGAGGTTTGGGACACAGTTCAGCTACTGTGTGAAGGTACAGAACAAGTAAAAGAAAACAAAATGCAGCTTCTCATTCAACAGTATGAGTATTTTCATTTTGAAGAAAATAAATCTTTAAATGATACATTCAATAGATTCCAAAAGCTGTTGAATGGACTGAAGCTGTATGGTAGAGTGTACCAGGTGAAGGATTCAAATCTTAAATTTTTAAGATCCTTGCCAAAGGAATGGAAACCCATGACTGTCTCCTTGAGAAACTCTCAAGATTATAAGGACTTCACTCTTGAAAGATTATATGGAATCTTGAAGACTTATGAACTAGAGCTGGAACAGGATGAGGTATTGGAGAAGGGAAGAAAGAAAGGAGGTTCAGTTGCCTTGGTAGCTGAAAATGAGAAAGAATGCAGACAAGAAACTGTGAGATCTACATCAAACTCCAAAGATGGCATAAGCAAATCAGAATCAAGCAAGGGTAAGGAGCAAGTTGCTGAGAATGAAGATAACTCCAGCCAAGATGACTCTGATGGTATTGATGAGCATCTTGCATTTCTGTCCAGGAGATTTGCAAAGATGAAATTTAGGAAAAACACTAGAGCCACTAAACCTCATAAGAACATGGTGGACAAATCCAAGTTCAAGTGTTTCAATTATGGTATAAGTGGACACTTTGCAAGTGAGTGCAGAAAGCCAACTTCTGAAAAAAAGAAATTTGACCAAGTAGATTACAAAAAGAAATATTTTGATCTGCTCAAGCAAAAGGAGAGGGCTTTCATTACTCAAGAAAAAGACTGGGCAGCTGATGGAGAAGAAGAGGATGAAGATGTGGAATATGTCAACTTGGCTCTCATGGCTGATTCTGAGGAAAATGAAGTTAGTTTATCAAGCAACCAGGTAATCACTACTGATTTAACACAGCTTACTAAAGAAGAGTGCAATGATGCTTTTAATGACATGTCTACTGAATTGTATCATTTGCGTGTGTCTCTTAAATCTCTTGCTAAAGAAAATAGTAGGATTAAAGAGAACAATCTGTTTTTAAGTAATAGAAATGCTGTGTTAGAAGATAAGTTGATTGACCTAGAGAAAACTAAGCTACATTGTATATCTGTTGAAAATGAACTAGCTGAATCTGTCAAGAAAGTAGAAATACTTTCCAATCAATTAGAGAGAGAGCAAGAGGTGATTAAAGCCTGGAAGACATCTAGGGATGTTAGTGCTCAAATTTCCAAGGTCCAAGGAATTGAATCATTCTGTGAGACTGCCTGGGATAAAAACAAAAAGAAACTGGAATTAATTGATGGGCTGTCAATGGATGTGGAATCAACGGATGATGAAAGTTATCCGTTGAAGGAAGAAAAGGAGCATCCGTTGAAGGTTCCTCAATTAAAACAGGCAGATGTTTCTAAAAGTGAAAATCTAAAGAAACTCAACAAAAAGTTTGGTTCAACTTCCAAGAACTTTGTCAAAGAAGAAGCAAGCACATCCAAAGATTTCAGTAAGGTGAATATAGGACACATGACCTTAGAACAGTTAAAGAATAGGCTCAAAGTGGTTGAGGATAAAAAGGAAACTAAAAGGAAATCTAATAGAAATGGGAAGGTAGGGGTTAACAAACATAACAATTACACACCTGATAAGTATGCTCCTAGAAAAAGCTGTGTTCATTGTAGTAGTGTTAATCATCTATCTGCTAATTGCAAATCTATTAAGAAAACTCCCATACATGTGCCCTCTTCCATGCCTAATATGTCTGTATCACCTTTGCATGCTATGCCTGTTATGTCTCAACAGAATCCTTATGCACATTTTGCAAACATGCCATATTTTAACAATCCTTATCTTGCTGCATTTAGTATGCCTCAAATGCCATACAATATGCCAATATGGAATAACATGCTTGCACAATCCATGCCTTATCAAATTCCAAATGTGCTAAATGATTCTGTGACTAACCCTACACCTCAACCAACTACATCTAAGATCAAGGTTGACTCAAAGTTACCTAAGTCTAAAGATGCAGGATGAATGAAGTTTAGGAGAAAGGCTAACAGGAATGGACCCAAGGAAACTTGGGTACCAAAATCAACTTGATTGATTTTATGGTGTGCAGGGAAAAAGAAGAAATCTATGGTACTTGGACAGTGGCTGTTCAAGACACATGACAGGAGATTTCTCCCTGCTCACTGAGTTTAAGGAGAGAGCTGGCCCTAGCATAACCTTTGGAGATGACAGCAAAGGGTTTACTATGGGATATGGCTTGATTTCAACAAGGAATGTCATCATTGATGAAGTTGCATTAGTTGATGGTCTCAAGCACAACTTACTGAGTATCAGTCAACTATGTGATAGAGGGAATACAATTTCCTTCAATTCAGAAGCCTGTGTTGTCACCAACAAGAAAGACAACAAAGTGGTTCTAACTGGAGTTAGAAAAGGGAATGTGTACTTAGCTGACTTCAACTCTACAGATGCAGAATCTATTACTTGTCTCTTCAGCAAAGCAAGTTCAGTTGAGAGTTGGCTATGGCACAAGAAGCTATCCCATTTGAATTTCAAGACAATGAATGATCTAGTCAAAAAGGACTTAGTTAGAGGAATTCCTCTAGTTGAATTCTCAAGGGATGGTTTGTGTGATGCTTGTCAGAAAGGCAAACAAAGGAAAGCATCATTCAAAAAGAAGCTTGAAACAACAATTGATGAACCATTACAGCTGCTGAATATGGATTTGTTTGGACCAGTAAATGTATTGTCAATTGCAAGAAAAAGATATTGCTTAGTGATTGTAGATGATTTCTCAAAGTTTTCATGGGTCTATTTTCTTGGATCAAAGGATGAAGCAAGTGAAATCATTATCAATCACATCAGGCAAGTCAATAATCATCCTGACTTGAAGGTTAGGAATATCAGGAGTGACAATGGAACTGAGTTCAAGAATTTGTCAATAAGGCTGTTCTGTGAAGAAAATGGAATCATGCATGAGTTCTCAGCTCCAAGAACACCTCAGCAAAATGGGGTAGTTGAAAGAAAGAACAGATCTTTGATTGAGGCTGCCAGAACAATGCTTGAAGAATCAAAGTTACCAACATATTTCTGGGCTGAAGCTATTAATTGTGCCTGCTACACTCAGAATATTTCTTTGATCAATCAAGCTAAAGGCATGACTCCTTATCAGTTGTTCAAGAGAAGAAAACCAACTCTAAACTTTCTTCATGTCTTTGGATGTAAATGCTTTATACTTAGGAATCATGTTGGGTCCCAATGTGTTTGTAGAAGGGGGGGTTGAATACAAACAGTACCGAATAATCGAATTAAATGCGGAATAAAAAATGTGAAACAAAATTCAAGTTAAATAAAAATATTATTAAACTTGAAAGGTGTTACAACAACTGTATCGATTACAAGGAATTAATCTCAAATTAATTATCACAAATCTAGAATAAATTCGACATGAACTTTTTCTATTTTTGTAATAAAAAAGATTCAAATGCTAAACGCAATTTGAGATTAAGTTCTAGGGATTTTGATCCGCTAGATTGTTACACAAGAACAAGATAAAGATTTCTAGTTGATTGGATTTAACTTTACAATCTAGAAATTGATCTTGAATTAAACAGATGAAAAATGTAATATTTCAAGGCGGCTGCTTTTCTTGTTCTTTGTTCTTCTGTTTGAATGATTGATTCTTGAAAGAAGGTCTTCTGCTTCTTTTTAATCAACAAACCAATAGAATTGAATTGGCATGACAATCCTATAGCTGGCAAGACTTTCGGTAGGACAATTGAATGAACTAGCAAGACAATCTGAATGAACTAGCATGACAATCAGAATGAACTAGCATGACAATCAGAATGAACTAGCAAGACAATTATCCTCCTAGAGTAACTTTCGGTATGACAATGGAAAATGGCCTAGCATGACAATCGGTATGACAATCCAGATTGTCATGCTAGTTCATTTCCATTTGTCTTGCTGATTTAAGATTTGAATTTAATCCAATTAAACTTCTGAAAATTCCTAAAATTAATTCAGAATTAATTAATCAATTAATTCAATTAATAAATAAATTATTCTTCGCAGATATAATTTATTTTCTTAATTAAATTAGATGAATTAATTAATTAATAGAGAATTAATTCTAGTCTTGAGCAGCAACCATTCTTCTGCAAATCTTCTGAAAATCACTGAAAATTATGAATCAATTCCACCACTTCAACGTTGACACTCGATGTACTGTCTGGTTCATGAGTGACTAACTTCCGTAACGTTTCTTCATGTCTTGACTCTGACACTTTGATTTTCTTCAGATTAAATCCTTGTAATTAATTGATACTCTGACGAGATCTCTGTCACTTGATTAAATCCACGATCTTGACTTATATCACTGAGGCATGATCAATTTCTTGAACTTCTTCCAGTGAATTAATTCCTCAAGTCTGTAGATGAACCTTGTCTCTGAATCCTTTGACAGATATTACTTTGCGAGATCTCTCTGATGGTAGTTCCACTATTTACTTATTACATTCTTATTTGAGTTGAGTTGAATCCTTGAATATACAAATAGGCTTATGACATATGACTTACAATCTCCCCCTATTTGTTTGTTAGACAATAACACACAAATACCTAGAGGATAACTCAACTAACAAATAAGAAAAAGATATAAACATACATGCAAAGTAAATAGCAGAAAAGTTCTGGATGAGATTTAACATTTTCCAGATTCCAAGTAGTTGTTCCTCTAGACTGAACATATCTTCAAGTAGTTCCATCTTCATTTGTACAACCACATTTCCTGTTGAGAAGCCCATATCTCTTGCTTCTCCCCCTATGAGAATCAACTGATTAAAGAAGATCACCTTCGTTTTACCACCTCTCCCGTACAATAGGATCCGCAGATAAAAACCAATGGTACTCCCCTAACTGCTTCTTCCCTTACTAGGAAATCACCTTGTGTTTACCACCTCTCCCGTACAATAGGATCCGTAGTTACAAACAACAATGGTGTGGTGTAGTGTACATTTTTAGGATCTTTTTCTTCCTCCTTGCTATTTCTCCCCCTTAGTTGAGGAATCCTCCAAACTATTTCTTAAGCTTTTATCTCCCCCTTAAAGAAGGAATGCATGCCGTCGTCTGAAGGAGTTCTCATATTTCACTTGGTTGGAAAAGAAATAACAAGTGTTTCTCTTTCTTCCTCACTGTGAGTGTGTGATTGTGTTTTAGTGTACCTCACATGTGTTTCACTCTTCTCTCCACTCGTGTTTACACTCATTCTCACAAGTGTATCACTCTTCTCTCCACTCGTGTTTACACTCATTCTCACAAGTGTATCACTCTTCTCTCATAGCTCTATAATCCAGCTGTACCTGCAAGGAAAATCACCTTAGCCATCCTTTAAGGAGGTCACAGGTGGTGCAATGGGAGTTCACAAATCCCCATCCTTGTTAAACTCGTCAGATAAATCTGAGTCATAATCTACAAGTTGCTAGTTTCCCTTTTAGGGTTCCAGATTTGAATTCTGGGAAGGTAAACAATGATCCAACGAATTTAGCATAAAGATCAAGGTTCCCTTCTAATGTCTGTGAAGACATTTCCTTGTGACTCATCAGGTAATATCTGAATCATTGTCAATAAGTTGCCGATCTGCGCCTATGTCAGATCCACTATCCGCAGATGCATCCAGGGGATTTAAGCCTGGGGAGGTAGACACTGACCACTGACATATGGCTTTTGGATCAGTATCCTCTCCTAACACCTGTAAAGGCAATTGGTCCATTAACGAACCTTGAACAATCGAATCTGACCTTAAAATGGTCGAAACTCTTGTTTCCGTCAACTCATCCTTTGTGTGTGTAACCTTTCCTTGTGCATCAAGAATTGTTTATATTTGAAGTGGTGACACTACATCGGATACCTTGGCCGACAGGCAAATTTCAATAGACACACCCTGTTGAGAGAATGAATCTAGTAACTGTTTTTGTGCCTTTTCAGCCATTACATCTTTTTGAGAAGATGTATGGGGGCTAGCAGTTGTCTCGGTTTAAATACTACTCATCTATGTAGGAGACAGAGCTACTGGGTTGACTTCAGAACCTTCCTTATGTGGTGCACTAAGGCACTATCTCCCTCGCGCTCATCCATACTACATTTAGTGGTAAGAGAGTGTTGGTTGGTTCTGTTTCTGTGTTTGTATTTTACAGTCTGGGATAGATGTTGTGGGTTTTCAACCTCATGACTGTCAATGAAAGAAAGTCATTGGAGACTGAACCTGTATCACAGAACATATGGTAATAGAGAGAAAATGATTTACAATAGTGATTTCAAAAGATTTTACATGAAATAAGAAATCACTAATGTAGAAAGAAGTTTAATTTTGTTTTTAATATGAATGAGTTTTTGATAAAACATTGATAACTTAGGATAAAGTCTAAGTAATTCTCATTCATATCAAAAGCTTACAAATATCTGCAACATAATGTTAACAAGATATCATTGACCGATACTTGTCAAGTACTTTAGATACTAATTGTTATGTTGCATAAACAATATACCACTGCACATATAAAACAATATGATTGTGCCTAGTGATAAGATAGTTATAAATATGACGACTCTACTTATTCATATAAAATTATAACTTCTGTTAGAGTGCCATACCATGTCCTTGACGATTGCTTGAGCAGTATACTAGTTCATACCAACCTGAAGTGAGATTGTGAAGAAGAGATTGCATAGTCCAATAGATCTGCAGCTGCAAAGTCCATGAACTATGGTGCACTGACTTCCTCTTTTAACTCACCAATCAGGAGTACACTTGTACACATCTTACTAGAGTACAATTCCAAGTGTAATGTGCAGCAGGTGCCTGATATGTCGTAATATTCTCAAGTCTCGTCACTGGTGCTATATGTTGGATACTGCTTCCTGATAATAACCTAGCACAATATACAAAATTACAATGATAACATTCCCAGCTTGCAAACAGCCATATCCCTCAGATAAACCTTTGCTGTTATCTCCAAAGGTAACCAGGGGGCCATCTTTCTCAATCCACATTTGATAGCAGGGCTCTATCTCCGGTCATATATCTTGATGATCCACTGTCAAGAATCCACACTACCGGTTACACCTGTATACTGCCCTGCACTTCAAATGGATTAGACCTTCTTCGGAACCCAAACTTGGTTGGGCCCGGCATACTTGTAGAACTGTCCTTTGTCAGACAAAACAACATTTTTAATTTTAACGATCTCAACATTCTCAATGACTGAACATTTGACCTTGTAAACAGCCTTAACAAATTTCTGTTTAAGCTTAGGCACAAATGTCTCCTTTCTAGCCTTAGAAGGACTAGCAGTCTTAGACCTATCATGCTTCTTGTTATTCACATGCTGACGAGGAGTAGTCTTATCATTAAACACATACTTACCATTAAAATAAGCATACATCATATTAAAAGCACAAGACATACAATTAGCAACACCACATGCTTTATGAGAGTGATTAACAGCAGGCAATTTATGCATGGTAGACATGGCATTATTGTTATCCAACTCATGTGTGTCTGAGTTAGTCTCAGTTGCTTTCACAACTTTGACTGGAACTTTCGACTCACTTGACTTGGAAACAATCTTCTCATAAGCATGATCCTCAGCACGTATTTCTTCTTGAATAATAGAAGAGGTCGCATCAAATGGTTCAACAATTGATGCTTTATAGAGGGGTTCATCAACACCCTTAAGCACATGTGGTACTTCCCTCCCTTTAGCACAGACATGGGGAGGGGAGTTTATGCCTAATTCTCCAATAGCAGCATTGTAATCATAACCTATTCCAGATGTTTGATTAACAGCTTGCTTACTGTAGAACTCTTTAGCCTTCGAACAAGAATTGAAGTAGGCTCTAACCTTAGTCTCAAGACCGGTGATCTTGTCTTTGAGAATAGTTTCGAGTTTTCTATAACAGTCAACTCTATTCTCTAGAAAAGATACCTGTTCTTTTAATTTGTCTTGATTAATGTGCACAAGTCTTAATTCATTGACCTCTTTCTCAAGGTCTGTGATCTGTAAACTTAACGGTTCATTATCACGACGTGCACAATCTAAGTTACCTCTTAGATGATAAACCATTTCAGCATCAGAAAGTTTTACCTCTATTCTTGACGATGAAGCTTTTCCATCAATAGCCATAAGAGCAAGATTTCCTTCATCTTCATCTTCACTGTCAGTATCATCCCAGCTTCTTCCCTTTGCCAGATAAGCCCTTTCAGAGTTCTTTCTTACTTGCTTTGGCTTCCTACATTCTGTGGCAAAGTGTCCCAACTCATTGCAGTTATAGCATCTAATGGTGCCCCGATCAACCATCCCTGTTTGGTATCCACCACTGCTGGTGTTAGAGGATGAAGATCCACCTTTCTGGAATTTGTTGTAGTTGGACTTGTACTTCAGCTTGGGATTCCTCTTGAATCTGACATGGGAGAATCTCTTGACAATTTGGGCCATTGACTCGTCTTCCAATTGCTCCAGCTCTTCCAAGGAATAAAAATCATCACTTGATTGATTTGTAGTAGGAGGATCATATTCTGCTACTAACATATTTTCCTCAGCCTTGGAATACTGTACCATTCTCTCCAATTGTTGAGATTGCTGTTGTTGTTGACCTTCAGCTACAAGTGCAGTAGATGTGCTGACCATTCTATCCTTCCCGTAGACTTCCTTCTGTTGAATCTGCTCCAACTCATAAGTTTTTAACACTCCATAGAGCCTGTCCAAAGAAATCTCACTCAGATCTCTAGCTTCTCTAATGGCAGTGATTCTATGTTCAAGATGAGCTGGCAGTGTTAAAAGGAACTTTTTGTTGACCTCCCTGGTTGAATAATACTTTCCATTGATGTTCAGGTTGTTGATCAACGCATTGTACCTCTCAAACACTTCAGTAATTCCTTCTCCTGGATTTGATTTGAAATGTTCATATTCAGAGGTTAGGATTTCCAACTTGTTCTCCCTAACTTCCTCTGTGCCTTCATTAATCACCTCAATAGTTTCCCACATGTGTTTGGAATTTTTACAGTTCATCACATGTCTGTTCATCAAGGGATCAAGGGAATCAATTAATATTAATTGAAGGCTGGCATCCAAGGAGGCTTCTTCCTTCTCAGCAGGAGTAAAATCTTCAGGCTCTTTTGGATAGGTTCTAGCTTCAGTAGTCACCACACCATCTATTATTACCTCCGGTTCAATAACCATCGGAGTTTTTATACCCTTCTTTAACAAGTTTGAATATTTGGGATTTGCAACTTGTAAAAATAATAGCATCTTCTTCTTCCACATGATATAATTCTCTTTATCAAATTGTGGAATTTTAACGGTTCCAACTTTATGTGAAGTCATTATGAATTTTTGAATAAATAAAAATTCAAGGAGTTGAAAAATCACAAAAGTCTAGGATCTTGATTTGTTCGTTAATCAGAAGGCTCTGATACCAATTGTTGGGTCCCAATGTGTTTGTAGAAGGGGGGGTTGAATACAAACAGTACCGAATAATCGAATTAAATGCGGAATAAAAAATGTGAAACAAAATTCAAGTTAAATAAAAATATTATTAAACTTGAAAGGTGTTACAACAACTGTATCGATTACAAGGAATTAATCTCAAATTAATTATCACAAATCTAGAATAAATTCGACATGAACTTTTTCTATTTTTGTAATAAAAAAGATTCAAATGCTAAACGCAATTTGAGATTAAGTTCTAGGGATTTTGATCCGCTAGATTGTTACACAAGAACAAGATAAAGATTTCTAGTTGATTGGATTTAACTTTACAATCTAGAAATTGATCTTGAATTAAACAGATGAAAAATGTAATATTTCAAGGCGGCTGCTTTTCTTGTTCTTTGTTCTTCTGTTTGAATGATTGATTCTTGAAAGAAGGTCTTCTGCTTCTTTTTAATCAACAAACCAATAGAATTGAATTGGCATGACAATCCTATATCTGGCAAGACTTTCGGTAGGACAATTGAATGAACTAGCAAGACAATCTGAATGAACTAGCATGACAATCAGAATGAACTAGCATGACAATCAGAATGAACTAGCAAGACAATTATCCTCCTAGAGTAACTTTCGGTATGACAATGGAAAATGGCCTAGCATGACAATCGGTATGACAATCCAGATTGTCATGCTAGTTCATTTCCATTTGTCTTGCTGATTTAAGATTTGAATTTAATCCAATTAAACTTCTGAAAATTCCTAAAATTAATTCAGAATTAATTAATCAATTAATTCAATTAATAAATAAATTATTCTTCGCAGATATAATTTATTTTCTTAATTAAATTAGATGAATTAATTAATTAATAGAGAATTAATTCTAGTCTTGAGCAGCAACCATTCTTCTGCAAATCTTCTGAAAATCACTGAAAATTATGAATCAATTCCACCACTTCAACGTTGACACTCGATGTACTGTCTGGTTCATGAGTGACTAACTTCCGTGACGTTTCTTCATGTCTTGACTCTGACACTTTGATTTTCTTCAGATTAAATCCTTGTAATTAATTGATACTCTGACGAGATCTCTGTCACTTGATTAAATCCACGATCTTGACTTATATCACTGAGGCATGATCAATTTCTTGAACTTCTTCCAGTGAATTAATTCCTCAAGTCTGTAGATGAACCTTGTCTCTGAATCCTTTGACAGATATTACTTTGCGAGATCTCTCTGATGGTAGTTCCACTATTTACTTATTACATTCTTATTTGAGTTGAGTTGAATCCTTGAATATACAAATAGGCTTATGACATATGACTTACAAATCAATCTGACCATAAAGGGAAGTTTGATGCAAAGGCTGATGAAGGGATATTTGTTGGTTACTCAACTGGAAAATCTTATAGGGTCTGCAATCTAAGAACCAGCATTGTTATGGAATCTGTGCATGTTGTGTTTGATGATAAAAAGATTGATGGACTAACAGATGAGGGACACAATGAGAGACTCAAATTTGACAACATTGAGATATATTGTGATGATAGTGAAGAGGAGATTGATGGAGATGACACTTCAAAAGGGATTCAAAATATGCCCTTGGATAATGCACAAAATTCTGCACCCGTTGATAGAGGCAATGCAGTATCCGTTGAAAGACATAGTGCATCATCCGTTGAAGTACAAAATGAAGCATCCGTTGATCATAGTTCATCAACGGATAATCGATTTACATCATCAGTTGATAGAACTCCAAATTCCCTGCAAAGAACCAACAACTCAGGGGGAGTTTCAACTAATCAACACTCTGTCTCACATCATGACAATACTGAGGCTACCTCATCTAGAGCACATCTTCCACCTCAAAGGAAATGGACCAAGAATCATCCCTTTGAACTGATCATTGGTGATGCATCATCTAAAGTGCAAACAAGAAAAGCTACTCAAGATTAATGTCTGTATAGTAGTTTTCTATCTCAGGAGGAACCTAAGAAAGTGGAAGAAGCTTTATTGGATCCAGATTGGATATTAGCTATGCAGGAAGAGCTGAACCAATTTGAGAGAAACAAAGTTTGGAAGCTGGTACCCAAACCAAAGAACAAGAGTCCTATTGACACAAAATGGGTATTCAGAAACAAGATGGATGAAAATGGCATTGTCATAAGGAATAAAGCCAGATTGGTTGCTAAAGGCTATTCTCAACAAGAGGGAATAGATTTTGATGAAACATATGCTCCTGTTGCAAGACTTGAAGCCATCAGAATTTTTCTAGCCTATGCAGCCCATGCCAATTTCAGAGTCTATCAAATGGATGTCAAGAGTGCATTTCTAAATGGGAAATTGGAGGAAGAAGTCTATGTAAGTCAACCTCCAGGGTTTGAAGATCCAAATTTTCCAGACTATGTGTATTATCTGTTGAAAGCACTCTATGGACTGAAGCAAGCACCTAGAGCCTGGTATGAAACCCTATCAAAATTCCTTTTGGAGAATCACTTCACTAGAGGTACTATTGATAAAACTCTCTTCTTTAGGAATGTTAATGGCTCTAGTATACTTGTTCAAATTTATGTAGATGACATAATATTTGGTTCTAAAGATAATAAACTTTGAAAAAAGTTTGCTAAGCTAATGCAAAGTAATTATGAAATGAGCCTGATGGGAGAACTAACCTATTTTCTTGGTTTACAAGTTAAACAAGTTAGTGATGGAATTTTCATTAGTCAAACTAAATATATTCATGATCTTTTAAAGAAGTTTGACTTAATGGAATGTTCATCTGCAAAAACTCCCATGGCCACTGTCACCAAACTTGAATTAAATAAGACTGAAAGGTCTGTGGACATTACAAGTTATAGAGGCATGGTTGGTTCACTTTTATATTTAACTGCTAGCAGACCAGATATAATGTTTGCTACATGTCTGTGTGCTAGATTTCAAGCTGATCCTAGGGAGTCTCACTTAATTGCTATCAAGAGGATTTTCAGATATCTCAAGGGTACACCAAATTTAGGTATTTGGTATCCTAGAGAATCTGGCTTTGATCTAATTGGTTATTCAGATGCAGACTATGCAGGTTGCAAAATAGACAGGAAAAGTACAACAGGCTCCTGCCGATTCCTGGGAAACAAGCTTGTATCATGGTTTAGCAAAAAGCAAAATTCAGTCTCTACTTCTACAGCTGAGGCTGAATACATTGCTGCTGGAAGTTGCTGCTCTCAAGTTTTATGGATGAGGAATCAACTCCTTGATTATGGACTTCATGTTGACAAAATTCCTATCTTTTGTGACAACACAAGTGCCATAGCCATAACAGAGAATCCTGTGCAGCACTCAAGGACCAAGCACATTGATATCAAGTACCACTTCATCAGGGAGCATGTCATGAATGGTACAGTGGAACTACATTTTGTTCCAAGTGAACAACAAATTGCAGACATATTTACCAAGCCACTTGATGAATCAACATTCACAAGATTGGTAAGTGAGCTAGGTATGCTTAATTACTCATAAAATTTATGTCCTTATTGCAATTTGAATTGAAGCCTGAAATGTATTAGTTGCTAGAACAAATTTGACTTCTTAACAAAGATTATTCCATCAACGGATATTTCCTATCCGTTGAAAGTCAAAATTGTTCTGTCAATGGATGTTCATTATCCGTTGAAAGACATATACATTTCTGGAATTTTTTATCCGTCAACGGATAAAACTGAAGTACCTTTCAACGGATGACAGTTTACTTTATCCGTTGAAATGTCACATCAGTCGATTCAGGTGTTTCACAGCCGTTGATTCTATTTTCTTAACCGTTGATACTCATACATACAGCTGTATGTATTTGTTTTAAAGGTAGTTTTTAGAATACTTACAGTTTATTCTTAAACGGCTGAAATTCACTAACATATATTTATTGTTTAATCTTTTATTTATGCTTTTTAATTTGAGAAAGTATATAAGCCCTTCTGATTTTTCATTTTTACTTTACGCTTTCTTGAAATTTCAAAGCTTTTACCATTTTCTCTCTGCAAATCCTTCAAGTTATTCTCTGCAACTTCTACTTTCAACAATGGCACCTGTAGTAAAAATTATGTCTCAATCTGGGTTCATCTATGAGAAGAACAATTTCATAGCTTTGGTAGCAAAGAATGAAGCCCACTCAGATTATCACAAAATGATGGACTTCATCAAAAACTGTAAACTTAGCTATGCAATGCTGGAAGCCCCAACGATTTACTGTGAAGTAGTTGAGGAAATTTGGACAACTGCCGAGTTCAACTCCATAGATATGACCATCTCTTTCACTCTCAAAGGTAAAAATCACTGTGTTAACTGTGATGATTTACTAGCATGTTTTAAATTGCCTGAGAACAATGCCATGACACCACACACTGATAATGATGTATCCAGCATGTTAGATTCCATAGGTTATTCTCTTAACTCTGCTAGTTTAGGGAGTATTAAAAGAAAAGGCCTTAGGAAAGAATGGAGTTTTCTTGGGGATGCCTTTATCAAGGTTTTCTCTGGGAAAATTAGTAATTTTGATGCCATAACTTCATCTCTTGTTAATATGCTCTATATGCTTGTTTCTGATAGGTATTTTAACTTTAGCAATTATGTTATGCTAGAATTGGGTACTAGATTAGGTAACAAAGCTAATAGACCTAATAACATCTATTATGCTAGATTCTTTATGTTATTGGCTAACCATATTGCTGAAGGTTTGGTCATAACCAATGAGAATAACAAACTCAAGTGCTGGGCACAAGAGAAAAGAGTTCTTGCAGATTTATTGAGAATGGATCTCAACAGCAGTGTACCATTGGTATATTTACCAATCATGGATGCACCTCAGGTAAGTGAGGTAATTGTTTCTACAACTCCTACTTCTTTCAACCCCTCTATTTCTTTATCTTCTAGTGTGCCCATGGAATCTGTGACAATGCCCCAACAGATTCCTACCAAGGTCACCAAAACTAAACTTTCAAAATCAAAGACAAAGAAAACCACCTCTGTTGTTTCTCAAAAGACAATAGTTGTAACACCTACCCTTAACCCTGAGGGGAGTGAACAGGGTGTGAGTGGTGAGGGGAGGGGTGAACATCAAAAAAACCCCCAGGATAAGGAAGGAGAGATAAGTGCTTCCCAAGCTAGCCAAGCCACAGTTTCTCAAAAAGCTGTGGTGGTTGAAAAGGTCTCTAGCATATCCCTAGCTGCATCCTCCCAAAAGGATGTAACTATTGAAAATAGTTCCCAACCAGGAACACAGAACAAACGAGGGAGGGACACTGAAGCCAAACACTCACCAACAAAAGCTTTTATTAGAAGAAAGAGGGCTAAAACCCAATCTTCTACACAGGGTGCACATACTGCACAGATACATCCATCTGTATTTATGCCTTCTCAAACTCAGTTTGATGTGGCTCCAACAAATGTAGAGTCACAGCCCCATTCTCTCACAATTAATATACATCAATCACCCCACACTTCATCACCATCTCTGGATGTGGATATGTTATTCCCATCAATTCCTGATTCTCCCTCTTTACAACTCAGGGAGGAGCCCCACTCAAATACAGGTGATCATCATCTTTTAGATGATTTGTTGGATCACCCGCAAATTCTTTCAGATGTAATTGAAGGATCTGTGTCACCAAAACTCAAATCAATCCACACAGATTCAACAGTTTCAATTTCTACTTCTTTTCCTTCTTCAACGGATATCACTCATCCGTTGACAAGTGGTTGTTCTTCAACGGATAAGCTTAACAGCAGTTATCCGTTGATACCATCAGTGTCACCTTCAACGGCTATTTCATATCCGTTGATAGTCTGTACACACACAACTGAAACAATTCCAAGTGTAGAAGACATGATTACTGTACAATCACTTTTAGGATTGAGGGAAGGGAGTGACAATTTGAGTGAGAGGTTGGGTTGCTCCCAGGCAAAAGGAGAGATTGAGAGCTCAAATAAGCATGCTATTTCTTCCAGCATGGCAAAAGTAAGTGAGAGGAGTACCACCTTAGTAGGTGAAGGTGAGGGTGTGAGGAGTGTGAGCCAGGGGGAGCCCCTGATGCAAGAATATAGAGAAAAAGAGAGAAAGGCAGGTACAGCAGATATAAGGGTGGATCCAGCCATTGCTAATGAGTCAATGATTGTGGATGATGCTGAAAAGGAAAGACAATTTCAGCAACATTACAAAGCTGTAATTGATCACATTTCCTTGGATGCTGACACTTTTACTCATCCTGTGTCAGCCTATCAGTTGTTGGCTGCTCAGGGCAATGAGGAGGCAGAAAAGACACTACATCTAGTACATACAACAGAATCTCTTCAAAGGGATAAAGCTGCTATTAACAAGATGCCTTCTACAGCTGGTGAGTCATCTGAGGAATTTGAAGTAAATTCTGATGATGATGACTCTGTTTCTTTTGATGGAAGCATGAACTTAGGGGGAGATGAAAGCCCTAGTTCTATTCCAAATTTACCTGAATGGGCCTTGACAAAGGAGTCTACACCAGGGCAATTCAATGTTTCCTTAGTCAAACAAATCAGTACTATCCAACAGGCCATTCAGAAAACTTCACATGCTGGTACCAAGGCAATCCTTACAGCTCACCTGGACTCACTGCATCTCATGAAGTTGCAGCAAGTAAGCCAGAATCAGAGTGTGGATGAACTCAAGAAGGATATTGCTGACTTGAAATCCTACAATTCTGAAAAATTGGATTCAGTCATGCCCTATGGTACAATGAAGGACTTATTGTTGAGATTGAAAAAGGATTCAAATACTGAAAAGAGGCTGGCTAAGTTAGAAGACAGAGTCCAAGTTATTGAAAATTCTTTGGCCAGCATTCTTCGCAACCAACAATCTCAAACAAGTCTACTTATACAGCTGGCAAAGGCACAAGGCTTGACCCCTCTCCTTGATGATAACAAAAAGGGGGAGAGAAAAAGGGAAGGGGAAGGAGAGCCATCTACAAAAATCCAGATATCTAAAGTGCTAGTTCCTGCCATCACTACTTCTCCAAATATGCAAATCAAAGGAAAGCCTGATGGAATTGACCTAATCCAGCTAGCAGCAAGTGAAATTCAAGTGAAATAGCAAAGGAGGAGAATTGATGAAAGGGTGCAACAAGTGTTTGGCTCAACACAAGATAAATCAATATCTGTGAAATTTACAAGATTTACAAGATTAATTTTTAAAATGAAATTTTCGACGATCCAACCGTACAGATGTTAAGATATATCAATTTTATTCATACGAAAAAATTATTAAAAAATTTGAAATTCATCTTGCATGTCAGGATTAGAAAAATCCGGTAAAAGTACCCCTCCCGACAACGAGACTCGTTGCCGATTTACAAGATTAATTTTTAAAATGAGTTTTTCGACGATCCAACCGTACGGATGTTAAGATATATCAATTTTAGTCCTATGAAAAAATTATAAAAAAAATTAGAAATTCATCTTGCATGTCAGGATTAGAAAAATCCGGTAAAAGTACCCCTCCCAACAACGAGACTCGTTCCCGATTTAAAAGATTAATTTTTAAAATGATTTTTTCGACGATCCAACCGTACGGATGTTAAGATATTTCAATTTTAGTCATATGAAAAAATTATAAAAAAATTAGAAATTCATCTTGCATGTCAGGATTAGAAAAATCCAGTAAAAGTACTCCTCCGGACAACGAGACGCGTTCCCGATTTACAAGATTAATTTTTAAAATGAAATTTTCGACGATCCAACCATACGGATGTTAAGATATTTCAGTTTTAGTTATATGAAAAAATTATAAAAAAAATTAGAAATTCATCTTGCATGTTAGAATTAGAAAAATCCAGTTAAAGTACTACTCCGGACAACGAGACGCGTTCGCGATTTACAAGATTAATTTTTAAAATGAAATTTTCGACGATCCAACCGTACGGATGTTAAGATATATCAATTTTATTCATATGAAAAAATTATTAAAAAATTTGAAATTCATCTTGCATGTCAGGATTAGAAAAATCCGGTAAAAGTACCCCTCCCAACAACGAGACTCGTTCCCGATTTGCAAGATTAATTTTTAAAATGATTTCTTCGACGATCCAACCGTACGGATGTTAAGATATTTCAATTTTAGTCATATGAAAAAATTATAAAAAAATTAGAAATTCATCTTGCATGTCAGAATTAGAAAAATCCAGTAAAAGTACTACTCCGGACAACGAGACGCGTTCCCGATTTACAAGATTAATTTTAAATTAAAATTTTCGATGATCCAACCGTACGGATGTTAAGATATATCAATTTTATTCATATGAAAAAATTATTTAAAAATTTGAAATTCATCTTGCATGTCAGGATTAGAAAAATCCGTTAAAAGTACCCCTCCCAACAACGAGACTCGTTCCCGATTTACAAGATTAATTTTTAAAATGATTTTTTCGACGATTCAACCATACGGATGTTAAGATATTTCAATTTTAGTCATATGAAAAAATTATAAAAAAAATTAGAAATTTATCATGTCAGGATTAGAAAATTCCAGTAAAAGTACTACTCCGGACAACGAGACGCGTTCCCGATTTACAAGATTAATTTTTAAAATGAAATTTTCGACGATCCAACCGTACGGATGTTAAGATATATCAATTTTTTTAATACGAAAAAATTATTAAAAAATTTTAAATTCATCTTGCATGTTAAGATTAGAAAAATCCGGTAAAAGTACCCCTCCCGACAACGAGACTCGTTCCCGATTTACAAGATTAATTTTTAAAATGATTTTTCGACGATCCAACCGTACGGATGTTAAGATTTATCAATTTTAGTCCTATAAAAAAATTATAAAAAAATTAGAAATTCATCTTGCATGTCAGGATTAGAAAAATCCGGTAAAAGTACCCCTCCCAACAACGAGACTCGTTCCCGATTTATAAGATTAATTTTTAAAATGATTTCTTCGACGATCCAACCGTACGGATGTTAAGATATTTCAATTTTAGTCATATGAAAAAATTATAAAAAAAATAGAAATTCATCTTGCATGTCAGGATTAGAAAAATCCAGTAAAAGTACTACTTCGGACAACGAGACACGTTCCCGATTTACAAGATTAATTTTTAAAATGAAATTTTCGACGATCCAACCGTACGGATGTTAAGATATATCAATTTTAGTCCTATGAACAAATTATAAAAAAAATTAGAAATTTATCTTGCATGTTAGGATTAGAAAATCCAGTAAAAGTATTACTCTCGACAACGAGACTCGTTCCCGATTTACAAGAATAATTTTTAAAATGATTTTTTCGACGATCCAACCGCTCGGATGTTAAGATATATCAATTTTATTTATATGAAAAAATTATTAATAAATTTGAAATTCATCTTGCATGTCAGGATTAGAAAAATCCGGTAAAAGTACCCCTCCCGACAACGAGACTCGTTCCCGATTTGCAAGATTAATTTTTAAAATGATTTCTTCGACGATCCAACAGTACAGATATTAAGATATTTCAATTTTAGTCATATGAAAAATTTATAATGAAATTAGAAATTCATCTTGCATATTAGAATTAGAAAAATCCAGTAAAACTACTACTCCGGACAACGAGACGCGTTACAAGATTAATTTTTAAAATGAAATTTTCGACGATCCAACCGTACGGATGTTAAGATATATTAATTTTATTCATATGAAAAAATTATTAAAAAATTTGAAATTCATCTTGCATGTCAGGATTAAAAAAATCCGGTAAAACTACCCCTCCCGACAACGAGATTCGTTCCCGATTTACAAGATTAATTTTTAAAATGATTTTTTCGACGATCGAACCGTACGGATGTTAAGATATTTCAATTTTAGTCATATGAAAAAATTATAAAAAAATTAGAAATTCATCTTGCATGTCAGGATTAGAAAAATCCAGTAAAAGTACTACTCCGGACAACGAGACGTGTTCTCGATTTACAAGATTAATTTTTAAAATGAAATTTTCGACGATCCAATTGTACGGATGTTAAGATATATCAATTTTATTCATACGAAAAAATTATTGAAAAATTTGAAATTCATCATGCATGTCAGGATTAGAAAAATCCGGTAAAAGTACCCCTCCCGACAACGAGACTTGTTCCCGATTTACAAGATTAATTTTTAAATTGATTTTTTCGACGATCCAACCGTAAGGATGTTAAGATATATCAATTTTAGTCCTATGAAAAAATTATAAAAAAATTAGAAATTCATCTTGCATGTCAGGATTAGAAAAATCCAGTAAAAGTTCCCCTCCAAACAACGAGACTCGTTCCCGATTTACAAGATTAATTTTTAAAATGAGTTTTTTGACGATCCAACCGTACGGATGTTAAGATATATCAATTTTAGTCCTATGAAAAAATTATAAAAAAATTAGAAATTCATCTTGCATGTCAGGATTAGAAAAATCCGGTGAAAGTACCCCTCCCAACAACGAGACTCGTTCCCGATTTAAAAGATTAATTTTTAAAATGATTTTTTCGACGATCCAACCGTACGGATGTTAAGATATTTCAATTTTAGTCATATGAAAAAATTATAAAAAAATTAGAAATTCAACTTGCATGTCAGGATTAGAAAAATCCAGTAAAAGTACTACTCCGGACAACGAGACGCGTTCCCGATTTACAAGATTAATTTTTAAAATGAAATTTTCGACGATCCAACCGTACGGATGTTAAGATATTTCAGTTTTAGTTATATGAAAAAATTATAAAAAAATTAGAAATTCAACTTGCATGTCAGAATTAGAAAAATCCAGTTAAAGTACTACTCCGGACAACGAGACGCGTTCGCGATTTACAAGATTAATTTTTAAAATGAAATTTTCGACGATCCAACCGTACGGATGTTAAGATATATCAATTTTATTCATATGAAAAAATTATTAAAAAATTTGAAATTCATCTTGCATGTCAGGATTAGAAAAATCCGGTAAAAGTACCCCTCCCGACAACGAGACTCGTTCCCGATTTGCAAGATTAATTTTTAAAATGATTTCTTCGACGATCCAACCGTACGGATGTTAAGATATTTCAATTTTAGTCATATGAAAAAATTATAAAAAAATTAGAAATTCATCTTGCATGTCAGAATTAGAAAAATCCAGTAAAAGTACTACTCCGGACAACGAGACGCTTTCCCGATTTACAAGATTAATTTTAAATTAAAATTTTCGACGATCCAACCGTACGGATGTTAAGATATATCAATTTTATTCATATGAAAAAATTATTTAAAAAATTGAAATTCATCTTGCATGTCAGGATTAGAAAAATCCGTTAAAAGTACCCCTCCCAACAACGAGACTCGTTCCCGATTTACAAGATTAATTTTTAAAATGATTTTTTCGACGATCCAACCGTACGGATGTTAAGATATTTCAATTTTAGTCATATGAAAAAATTATAAAAAAATTAGAAATTTATCTTGCATGTCAGGATTAGAAAATTCCAGTAAAAGTACTACTTCGGACAACGAGACGCGTTCCCGATTTACAAGATTTATTTTTAAAATGAAATTTTCGACGATCTAACCGTACGGATGTTAAGATATATCAATTTTATTAATACGAAAAAATTATTAAAAAATTTTAAATTCATCTTGCATGTCAAGATTAGAAAAATTCGGTAAAAGTACCCCTCCCGACAACGAGACTCGTTCCCGATTTACAAGATTAATTTTTAAAATGATTTTTCGACGATCCAACCGTACGGATGTTAAGATTTATCAATTTTAGTCCTATGAAAAAAATATAAAAAAATTAGAAATTCATCTTGCATGTCAGGATTTGAAAAATCCGGTAAAAGTACCCCTCCCAACAACGAGACTCGTTCCCGATTTACAAGATTAATTTTTAAAATGATTTTTTCGACGATCCAACCGTACGGATGTTAAGATATATCAATTTTAGTCATATGAAAAAATTATAAAAAAATTAGAAATTCATCTTGCATGTCAGGATTAGAAAAATCCAGTAAACGTACTACTTCGGACAACGAGACACGTTCCCGATTTACAAGATTAATTTTTAAAATGAAATTTTCGACGATCCAACCGTACGGATGTTAAGATATATCAATTTTAGTCCTATGAACAAATTATAAAAAAAATTAGAAATTTATCTTGCATGTTAGGATTAGAACATCCAGTAAAAGTATTACTCTCGACAACGAGACTCGTTACCGATTTACAAGATTAATTTTTAAAATGATTTTTTCGACGATCCAACCGCACGGATGTTAAGATATATCAATTTTATTTATATGAAAAAATTATTAAAAAATTTGAAATTCATCTTGCATGTCAGGATTAGAAAAATCCGGTAAAAGTACCCCTCCCCACAACGAGACTCGTTCCCGATTTGCAAGATTAATTTTTAAAATGATTTCTTCGACGATCCAACAGTACAGATATTAAGATATTTCAATTTTAGTCATATGAAAAAATTATAATGAAATTAGAAATTCATCTTGCATATCAGAATTAGAAAAATCCAGTAAAATTACTACTCCGGACAACGAGACGCGTTCCCGATTTACAAGATTAATTTTTAAAATGAAATTTTCGACGATCCAACCGTACGGATGTTAAGATATATCAATTTTATTCATATAAAAAAATTATTAAAAAATTTGAAATTCATCTTGCATGTCAGGATTAGAAAAATCCGGTAAAACTACCCCTCCCGACAACGAGACTCGTTCCCGATTTACAAGATTAATTTTTAAAATGATTTTTTCGACGATCCAACCGTACGGATGTTAAGATATTTCAATTTTAGTCATATGAAAAAATTATAAAAAAATTAGAAATTCATCTTGCATGTCAGGATTAGAAAAATCCAGTAAAAGTACTACTCCGGACAACGAGACGCGTTCTCGATTTACAAGATTAATTTTTAAAATGAAATTTTCGACTATCTAATTGTACGGATATTAAGATATATCAATTTTATTCATACGAAAAAATTATTGAAAAATTTGAAATTCATCATGCATGTCAGGATTAGAAAAATCCGGTAAAAGTACCCATCCCGACAACGAGACTTGTTCCCGATTTACAAGATTAATTTTAAAATTGATTTTTTCGACGATCCAACCGTAAGGATGTTAAGATATATCAATTTTAGTCCTATGAAAAAATTATAAAAAAATTAGAAATTCATCTTGCATGTCAGGATTAGAAAAATCCAGTAAAAGTTGCCCTCCCAACAACGAGACTCGTTCCCGATTTACAAGATTAATTTTTAAAATGAAATTTTCGACGATCCAACCGTACGGATGTTAAGATATATCAATTTTATTAATACGAAAAAATTATTAAAAAATTTTAAATTCATCTTGCATGTTAAGATTAGAAAAATCCGGTAAAAGTACCCCTCCCGACAACGAGACTCGTTCCCGATTTACAAGATTAATTTTTAAAATG
>NW_027418346.1:0-46763 GCF_009905375.1 Apium graveolens
TTGACTATTATAAAAACACATGATATAAAATCTAATTTTTTTTAAAAAAATAAACAACTTAAAAATTAGTAGGTAATATCATCTGTACGGTTGGATCGTTGAACAAGAATTTTAAAAAAATAGAATCACCACTCGGGACAAGACTTGGTTATAGGAACTCGTGTTGACCGTAATTTGACTATTATAAAAACAAACGCTATAAAATCTAAATTTTAAAAAAAAAATTACACATTTTTAAAATAAGTAGGTATCATCATCCATACGGTTGGATCGTTGAACAAGAATTTTAAAAAATAGAATAATCACTCGGGACAATACTAGGTAACAGCAACCCGTGTTGACCGTAATTTGACTATTAAAAAAGCACGTGATATAAAATCTAAATTTTAAAAAAAAAAATTAAACATCTCTAAAATTAGAAGGTAACATCATCTGTACGCTTGATCATTGAACAAGAATTTCAGAAAATAGAATCACCACTCGGGACAAGTCTTGGTTATAGGAACCCGTGTTGACCGTAATTTGACTATTATAAAACATACGATATAAAATTTAATTTTTTTAAAAACATTTAGACATTTAAAATTAGTGGGTATCATCATCCGTATGGTTGGATCGTTGAACAAAAATTTTAAAAAATAGAATCACCACCCGGAACAAGACTACGTAATGTGAACCCGTGTGCACCGGGGTTTGACTATTAAAAAAGCGTGATATAAAATTTATTTTTTTAAAAAAAAATTACACATCTCTAAAACTAGTAGGAAACAAAATTTGTACGGTTGGACAATTAAAAATATTTTAAAAAAATTATAACATGAATATAACAAATAAATTTTAAGAATAGTACAATAACTAACGCAACACTAAATAACCTACTACAACACCATAAAGCAAATACAATGCCTGAAGTGCCACATCAGCAAGTGGGCCCCACTGTGTGCCACGTCAGCATGCCATCAGCATTTTGGGCCCCCATGTGGGTCCCACTAATCCCATGTTAGCATGTGATGCATGCCACGTCAGCATTCCACGTCACCAATGGGCCCCATATGTGGGGCCCAAAATGCTGACATGGCATGACACGTTAACATGCCACGTTAGCACCCGTGGGTCCCCAGCATGCCACCTCAGATTTATTTTCCACGTCAGCATTTATTAAATAAAAAAATATCTAATGCAACGCTATGACCTCTACTGCATGTGCGCAACACTAACAGTTATTAGCAATGGTAGCTTGAATGTAATGAAACGCTTTCACCACTGTGTTGCAATAAACTGAAAATTTTGTAGATAATGCAACGCTTTTTGTGCAACGCTGGATAAAAATCGTTGCCTATGTGCACTTATGGCGTAGTGAATGTTCATGACCGATAAGATGATGATGCCTAAAACTTTTTACCTATGGGAGGATTAGCTAAGAATGCGATCGCTATCCAACCTGAAGCTTGATAAATAGACCTACTTTAATAATCACTTTGTACTTTACATATTTTGTAACTCTGATCCAAGATATAAATCAATCACCTGGTTCTAGCGTGCAAAAGACTCAGAAAAGCTCATCTTAGTTAAAATTATGTACATGCCTTCAGGAGAACATATTGTAAAGGCTAAAATCTAAATTCCATGAAAAGAGAATATGAAAGGAGAAAAAAATACGACAAATATAAAAGTAATAGGAAGAAATAAAGGGAGAAAATCATTAATCCTTGAGATGGATGGCATGAGAGATATGTTCACCTCCACTTGAAACTCAAAAAAGCTCATCGTTCATTAATGTTGTAGATCCATGAGAGCACACCTTACACAAGAGATAACAATCCAAAAAAATTAAAGATTATGATACGATAATTGGGTAATAATATCAAAAATTGCACATGAACTACAACTTTAAGTCTCTCGTTCATTAATGTTTATAACGGGTTTTCAAAAAGTAAAAAGGCATGAAGTGGAATATCGATGACAGATCTTCCCCGTTATGCAAGCACTTTAAATACCTGTTAATAAACCAGGTAAAATTGAATTCCTGAAGAAAAAATAGTTACTGAAACTTCAAGAACTAATATGGCCAAATAATAAAATTATCAATTGTTCTAGAACACAATTAAGGGATGTCAATGAGGCTGAAAAGAAATAGCTATTTCAGCAAGATTATCAAGCTGTCTTAGACTCTGTTTCTTTTAAAGCTGAGGCATTTACTCACCATGTTCCAGCTTATCAAGTTCTAGCTGAACAGGACAATGTGGCTTCTGAGAGAATTCTCAACTTCGTGCACACAACTGCTTCTATGCAAAGGGCCAAGGATGCAATCACTACCATGCCCTTCACAGCTGGTGATGAATTTGACTATCCAGCTCAGCTGGTGGTTCTGAGGAGTTTGGGGATGAAGATGATGATGAATAAGATTTCATGCACACAGGGGGAGAAGCAGGCCATAGTCAAGTACAAACACTCCATCTTGGATGTTTAGCAAAGACTGTGATGAGCACCATTTCAAATCAACTCTTTTCACATCATTCAACAAACTCAGACAGCTCTTCAAGCCACTACAAATTCCAACACCAAGAGACTTCTACATTTACTTTATTTTCTTCTATTTTCGTTAGTAATTTACTGAAATGTCCCTACTTCCGTTAAAGTTAACGGTTATCTTGGATGGAAAGTCATTAACGGGGTGCAAATAGAAGAGAAATTTCTTTTCATTGGGGTGCAAGTTGACAGAGAAAATAATGTAGACTGAAATCGCAAAAATAAAATAAAAGTGGATTACGAACTGCCAATTACTAAAATAAAAAGAACTTATTATTGAATAACAAACAAGTCAAAGATTTGTTAGATGATTTGTTGCCATTTCTTTCTGATTCTACTGAGAATACTATGCAAAATCTCACCAATCACCACAGATTCTACAGTAGTTTCTACTCCAAACTCTGTCATTTCTACTATCTCGACGAATATTGTTCATCCGTTGACCAGTGATTGTATCTCGACGGATATGCTTAAGAACAATTATCCATTGACACTTTCAACTACTACTTCGACGGATGTTTCTCATCCGTTGACAATCACTGCAAATTGAAATCTCAACTGTTGTCACAAGTGCAGATGATTTAGTAGTTGTACAATCACTCTTAGGATTGAGGAAAGGGAGTGAACATAGCGAGAGGCTGATTGCTCTCAGGCAAAAGGAGAGGAAAAGAGTGAAAATATGCAAGGTATTTCTTCTAGTTGGCAAAAGTGAGTGAGTGGAGTCCCACCTTAGTAGGTGAAGGTGAGGGTGTGAGGGTGGGAAGCCAAGGGGAGCCCTTGATGTAAGAAAAGAGAGATTATGATAGAAAAGCAGGTACAGAAGAATGGGAAGATCCCATTGTTAGTGAGTTAAGGGATGTCAATGAGGCTGAAAAGAAATAGCTATTTCAGCAAGATTATCAAGATGTCTTAGACTCTGTTTCTTTTAAAGCTGAGGCATTTACTCACCATGTTCCAGCTTATCAAGTTCTAGCTGAACAGGACAATGTGGCTTCTGAGAGAATTCTCAACTTCGTGCACACAACTGCTTCTATGCAAAGGGCCAATGATGCAATCACTACCATGCCCTTCACAGCTGGTGATGAATTTGACTATCCAGCTCAGCTGGTGGTTCGGAGGAGTTTGGGGATGAAGATGATGATGAATAAGATTTCATGCACACAGGGGGAGAAGCAGGCCATAGCTCAAGTACAAACACTCCATCTTGGATGTTTAGCAAAGACTGTGATGAGCACCATTTCAAATCAACTCTCTTTCACATCATTCAACAAACTCAGACAGCTCTTCAAGCCACTACAAATTCCAACACCAAGAGACTTTACATTTATTTATTTTCTTCTATTTTCGTTAGTAATTTACTGAAATGTCCCTACTTCCGTTAAAGTTAACGGTTATCTTGGATGAAAGTCATTAACGGGGTGCAAATAGAAGAGAAATTAATTTTATGGGGTGCAAGTTGACAGAGAAAATAATGTAGACTGAAATCGCAAAAATAAAAATAAAAGTGGATTACGAACTGCCAATTACTAAAATAAAAGAACTTATTATTGAATAACAACACAAGTCAAAGATTTGTTAGATGATTTGTTGCCATTTCTTTCTGATTCTACTGAGAATACTATGCAAAATCTCACCAATCACCACAGATTCTACAGTAGTTTCCACTCCAAACTCTGTCATTTCTACTATCTCGACGAATATTGTTCATCCGTTGACCAGTGATTGTATCTCGACGGATGTGCTTAACAGCAATTATCCATTGACACTTTCAACTACTACTTCGACGGATGTTTCTCATCCGTTGACAATCACTGCACAAATTGAAATCTCAACTGTTGTCACAAGTGCAGATGATTTAGTAGTTGTACAATCACTCTTAGGATTGAGGAAAGGGAGTGAACATAGTGAGAGGCTGAGTTTCTCTCAGGAAAAGGAGAGGAAAAGAGTGAAAATATGCAAGGTATTTTTCTAGTTGGCAAAAGTGAGTGAGTGGAGTCCCACCTTAGTAGGTGAAGGTGAGGGTGTGAGGGTGGGAAGCCAAGGGGAGCCCTTGATGTAAGAAAAGAGAGATTATGATAGAAAAGCAGGTACAGAAGAATGGGAAGATCCCATTGTTAGTGAGTTAAGGGATGTCAATTAGGCTGAAAAGAAATAGCTATTTCAGCAAAATTATCAAGCTGTCTTAGACTCTGTTTCTTTTAAAGCTGAGGCATTTACTCACCATGTTCCAGCTTATCAAGTTCTAGCTGAACAGGACAATGTGGCTTCTGAGAGAATTCTCAACTTCGATCACACAACTGCTTCTATGTAAAGGGCCAATGATGCAATCACTACCATGCCCTTCACAGCTGGTGATGAATTTGACTATCCAGCTGGTGGTTCGGAGGAGTTTGGGGATGAAGATGATGAAGAAGATTTCATGCACACAGGGGGAGAAGCAGGCCAATAGCTCAAGTACAACACTCCATCTTGGATGTTTAGCAAAGATTGTGATGAGCACCATTTCAAATCAACTCTCTTTCACATCATTCAACAAACTCAGACAGCTCTTCAGCCACTACAAATTCCAACACCAAGAGACTTTTTAATTTACTTTATTTTAGTCTATTTTCGTTAGTAATTTACTGAAATGTCCCTAGTTTCATTAAAGTTAACGGTTATCTTGGATGGAAAGTCATTAACGGGGTGCAAATAGAAGAGAAATTAATTTTATGGGGTGCAAGTGGACAGAGAAAATAATGTAGACTGAAATCGCAAAAATAAAAATAAAAGTGGATTACGAACTACCTATTACTAAAATAAAAAGAACTTATTATTGAATAACATACAAGTCAAAGATTTTTAAAATTGAAATCCAAATTAAATATGTCGATCCATTTATATCAATATATTTGACTTTAACAGCTTGCTTTAAAATATTATAATCCATGATTTTAAAATGAATTGGTAGCGGTTAAAATTTTCGTGAGACTGGGCTGTTGAGTTCTCGTTAATTTTAGGCATTGTGACCACATGGGTTTCTAGTCTGGTTTTTACCATCTATCACTAGATCTATATTAGGAAACAAATTAAAAAAAAGTGCATTTCAAAAGCAAAAAAATTGAGAATAACATTGACGAGTACCCCGTCCTACCCAATTATTTACATCGGGTTTGAGTACGAAGGTTAAAAAATTATAAATTAATGACAAAAGTAATATTCTAAAATTCTCGATTAGACCCATCAATCCACCATTAATCCTATACAAAGTACTACACTAATTGATTTTGAAATATTTGAATAGAATCCTCACATAATGTGTTGGATTCATCAAATTTTGATTGAAAACTCTGGTTCGAATCTGCGAATTATTAAACATGTTAGTATAGTTCAAAATTTATATCCGTTAAACCTAAATTTTTTAGAGTTATTTCCAAAATTATTGTAACTATTGATAGCTGAAATTAACTGGAATAAATTTATCTTTTACATAAATTTTAAGGCAAATAATAGATTCCATTTATGTCATGAATACAATCAAAATGTCAGTGAAATCGCACTTTTATGTATTTTGAAAAATTAACGTAAATATTATCATTAACGACTTTACTTCCATAGGTGATTAAGAACATTATAATTTATTAATTACTTTGTTGAATAAATAATAATTACTACAATTTTCAAATTTTTTCCATATATTAGTATTACTTGGAGATCTTGAATTAGAAATTCTCATTAAAATCTGCAAATTTTTAAAACAACATATCATTTAGGTTTCAAATTTTAAAAAACTTCATTTTTAAATATTTATACCATGTATAAACTTTATAGCCATTTCTAAAGTATTAATTGATTGTTACAAGTTGGTTGGAATAAATTTGATTTTAACGTTAAATTAACTGCAAAATACTGTAGTTTATTTAAGTCCACGAATACGATCAAATATCATTACGTATCTTGAATATATGTCGTTGAAATTATATTATTACCATCATGTACGATTTAACTAATATAAGTTATTTAAAAAATCATATTTTCCATTATTGTTTATTAATTACCGTGATGGTACAAACAACTATTGGTATAAATTATACATGTATAAGATTGCTCCTAGATTTTAAAATTTTTGTGCAACCTTATTTATATAGCATAACAATTTTCTTTTCCCAAACTATCCCAAATTATTTGATGCAAAACATGAAAAATCTTACAAATATTTAATCACAAATTTACAGGTAAAAGGTAAGGATGAGGTATGTAAAGTGTGGGTTTAGGCCCAAAACCATGAACCCCTAACCTCCCCTAGAAATTGTTTTTTCCTGTGACCACGTGTAATAAAACAATTGGTCAGTTTCCAAATAACTGCAAAAAGGATACGTCCAGCACCCAATCCTAGGTACACAGCAGTGACTCTAGGAAAATGAAAAATCTTATAAATACCGAAAAAAATATTCATTCCTACAGCCTCCAATATATTGCCGCATCTTTAGTTCAGTGTTCTTTTCCTACACAACATAACAGCAGCAGCCATCTTGTTCAGTTCATATCTAGGGTTTTTGTCTGAAACAATGTTGAATCTCCCTGACTCTCTTTATCCTGATCCGATACAAGGTGACAACAGTGTTATGTCGAATGGTGGTGCACCTGCTAACAACAATGGTCCCTGTGATGGTGCTAGCAAAGCTATTGATTGGCCTTCTGCTAGTGTAGAGGACTTGGTTGTGTTGCTTCGAGAACCTGAGCATCGCGAAAAGGCCATTTCATCTCTTACTCACATTAAGGTCCATCATTTTTCTTCATTTATGAAGATTTTTGTTTGTTTTATGTACATTTTTGTTTGTTTGTGTATGTTGTTAGGTGGAAATAAATTGATCTGTAATCGACCAGGGATTATGTAAACCAGATATACTCATTCGTTTGATTTCATTCTTTATGTGGTTCATACACAAACATAGATCGATAATTTATTTGTAATCAGTCTGATTTATGAAAGTATCTCTTCAATCGGAATGTGCAATATATATCTTTGTATGCACGAAATGTCACTTTTACGTGGATTCTTTCGATATTTTGTAGTTTACATTTTATTTAGAACAATAAGTATGTGCAGAGAAATGATGATCTTGACTCGCCTAAATGGACTGTATAGTACATTTACGTTTTGCTTGTTAGAAGTTTTAAAGTGCAGTCCAGCCTGCAGAGTCAAATTATTACCACTCTATGTTCTAATGTCTATTGGGTGATATAGTATATTTCATTTCTAACATGTGATTTATCAATACAGGAAACAGGAAGAATTCAAGATGTGGCCCTACACATTTGGCGGTCAATCAGTACGGTTTTCTTACTCCTATGGGTATGCACAATGACTTGGGTCTACCAAATGCTTTGCATTGATCAACTAAATGTATTTGTTTTAATAGCTTGCTTAAGTTTATATCATGTCGTGAATTCTTTTTATTAACTTCTAATTTTGGTTAACATTAACAATAAAAGTTCCCTGTTTTGATTTGAGTTTCTTCCTCAGATCTTAATACTGAAGTGGACTACTAAACCAAAATGGCAGTAGTATCTAGGTTACATTGTTATATTTGATCTTCTCAAGTCCGGAGTCCCCCAGTTATATAGTATTTAAGCAATATTTCGTGATTAATGATTCTTATTCTTTCTTGTCTTTTGAAATGATTATACTTGTTTGTGAATCCCTTGATCCTTGTGTCCGATACTATGACATGCACGTCCCCTCATCGCATAGGGGATTCATCCTGAATCCTAATTTTGATTCTTTCCCCACAATTTGTAATCAAAATTTCTGTTAACCGCCTACTTTCCTAAAATTAAGTATCACTTTTTGTTAGTAAATACAAACGTATTATGCTAGTGTTGATTTTTGCATAATTAAAATATTTTACTGTATTTTGTGTTTTAGATCAATAATTATGCATTGATTAAATTTGTTTATAGTTTGTGGTTTTTTTAACAAGATTTGAATATATGTAACATGAAATCCAGAGAAGAAATCTATATTTCTATATGTCGTGTCGCCCGCACCCGAATTCCATATTATTATATTTATTTATTAGATTTTTTGTCCACGCACCCCAGCATTTCTGCACCCGTATCTTTGCTTGTCAGTTGCCGAAGAAATCTTTCATTGAACTAATGAGAAGATTTGCGGAGATCTCAAATATTTTGGGAAATTTGAAATTTTGAAACCCAAAAATCTGGAAAATAGGCATTGTAAGGAAGTCCTGCAACTTTTATGTCACAACGTCTTAGAGAAGTCCTACCCTTAAGATCAAGTTGCATCACATCTGAATCAGAACTTGATACAATTTATGAAATCCGCACATGATGGTCATTGGAATCATTTAAATGATTTACTACTTTGTTTGACAAGCTCAGCCTTGTGGTTTGTATTGGCTATTCTATCTATTCAAATGAGAATGTTGTGTTTTACAGTTGGTGATTAATGGAATTATCTTCTTTATTGCAGGAAGTATTATCTATATACAAGTCATTAACACCTGAGAAACTTACTATGAAAGATTCAAGTAAAGTTTGTGATGTACTTGTTTTGTTTGAGGTCATTTCCGCTCCTTTAATTTCCTTTTCTAGTGGTAATAACTTTGTAATGTATTTGCTTTATATGTTCGATTTCTGATTTTCAAACTTTTTTCTTATAAAATTTATTTTACTTATCAAATTTATTATCTATATACATCAAATTATTTTTACTTATGCAGGAGCCATAGCTGGTACTCTATGTACTTAAAAATTATGTATGCAACTCTAATATCAAAGTGTATTTTCTATTGAATGCAGTGCTTGGCCACTCACCCTCAAACGAAGATGCAGTTCCTTCTCACCAAATGATATAAGCTAATTTCCATTAGTCTTCTTCAACATAGTTGGATGTATCCACAGTTATAGCTTCTTCTCACCAAATGATATAAGCTAATTTCATTCTATAACTTTTGCTGATTTCTTGATGTCTGATATTGCTACTTAAAGACCACACAAGATATTGTCGACCTTGACGTGTTTTGATATATAAATGCATTCACTTTTTATTTCAAGCTGGTATGCTTTGTTTATGTGAACACCAAAGAAACAGGACACTGAGGTGAAATCAGGATTCAGTTGAAGTTACAAGTTTGTTACATATATTCTGGGATGAGGATTTTGCATAAACTTATTCAAATATTGTTATTAACTGATTTTAATAGGATAATTAAGGAGCTAGATAAGGTTAATCGTAGACAGACTTGTATTAACTTACTTCTGTCCTTGCAGTTCAGATACATTGTTACTTGTACCCTTTCTTGGAGACTGAAGAAACGAGCAAGCCATTCCAGTACCTAAGGCTAATGAGCTTGGGGGTCATTGGTGGTCTTCTGAAGGAGGTACAATTCCACTCTAAATCAATACATGATACCTTCAATTTTTTATACTTTTAGCCATTTGAATTATTAAAACAGCTAAGCACCAGTAACCTTGCATGGAAGTATTTTCTCATTGCTAGTTGCTACCCGCCCTTTTCAAGTTTCAGCTCTGAATTGAATGCAATGTTGAGATGAATTAGCTTAATCAGAACAATAGTTGAAGAAAATGTCCATTATTTCTTACCAGATTGCATATCAATTTGCTTTAATATGATCTGATATGCCTATAAGGTTTTACTCCAAATATCATCCGAATCTTCTCTACTATGCAGGTAGGCGACCCTTCGACAAAGGTTGCTGTTCACTGTTTGCTTGAATCAGGACTCTTCCCTTTGTGTTTAAAATCCATAGAATATGGAAACGAACTTTCACAATCAGTAAGTGTCCATTAAAATTTGAACTCAACATTCTTTCGCTTCCAAGCATTTTTTACTGCAATATATCACCTTACATGTAATGTAAGACAGTACAGAGTATGTAATCTGGTTACTAAAAATTTAAAATTAATCTTCCTTTCTAGTGTTTCTGCTAGGTGTTTATTGAAAAAGGGATTTTTAGTTAATACTCCATGTTTCGTATTAATACATATCAAGTCGACTTGATGAACATCTAATATTTTGGTGTTGATGAACATTCTTACCCAGCCATATATAAATCATAAGGTTTATATTGCATGGCATAGACTTGATCGTCCTAGTAAGAACCTGAGCAAATAATTCTGAAACAATTCCGGTACACCATCAAAATATAAATAGATCGACACCCATAGTTAATTGGCTCTTTAAACTCACTCTGAACACTTGTATATGGCTATACAGACTGCATCTTGGATAATGTCAAGAATAATGATGCAAGAGCAGGGACTACAGTATTGCTGTGAGCCTGCAAACCGGTTTGTGTGCAATCATGAAGGTTTTTAATGACGTAATTGAAAAGATGCAGGATGAACCGTCTACTACATTTTTGAAGAATATTATTCAATGTTATGTCATAATGTCCGATGATCCAAGGTTAGCCAGCAACCTTTGTAAGCATATCTTCCAAGCTGTTGTGTGTTTCTATTCTTCTATCGTTCCTATAGTTATTGTATTATTGATTTAGAACTTGTGTAAAAAATGTCTCTGACCAAGCACCGGATAGCTTGAGAGTGGTTTTATGTCCGTTGGGGCGGTCTGGTTGTTGTACTTAACAAACATAATTTGATGTGATTCGAATGCAGCAGGGGTTATCTCATCTTGAGAAGCTTCATTCCGCCAATACTGACGACTGCCCCATATATTGAAGCCCTTCGTGTAAGTCCATCCAGATGATCTCTTATATACATGTAAAAATGTGGACTCTATTCTGGCACAAAACAGCAAATTTCACTACCAAAATCCAAGTTTATAAAAAAAAAGTATCTATATTACGCATAAATACTGGAGGCACACAGTATTTGCAATTGTGTATGCCTCAGCAACTTCTATGGGCATCTCTAGTTGCACAACAAAACCGACATCAATACTTCTAGATACACGACTCCTCGTTTTGAATATTACATAATTTTTTACATGAGTTTTTGTCGCGAGGACAGAGTCACAAGTACACACACTAATGTATCTTAAATGTTCTTATCTAATATCTAATTTTCTACACATATTATGCACGCACGCCCTATAACCTTAAAAAATTTACAAGATTTGTTTCAAAAGCTATCGATGGGATGCGGGCCAAATGCAGAAGCGGTTGGTGATGTTGCAGGTTCCTCACATCTTGATCGCTAGCTGATATTTGTTAGCTCTTTCCTTTCGTTATACAAGGGAAATTAAGAATTCTCTCATAGATCTCAGAAACCTTTTAATTTTAGCTATGATGTTAACAATATTTTTTGTAGAACAATTATATCTCCAAGTTGCAAAATAATACATGATAAACAATCATAAAATGCCCTATCCAGATTCATGTGGTTAGCTGATGATATTTTGGTGTATAGTTTTCTCCTTTTACACATTTTTTTATTTTCTTTACTCATCTTCTTGAATTACAGGCATGAACTCATTGAGTGTCACTATTGATCAACGCTCTCTCTGAACTCTGATGATTGAGATCATGAAAAAATATTGTTATGTTCAAAGATTAAAAAGATTAGATATAGTACATAAAATATTATTACCATTAATAAATTTCTTTATGATTTATAAACAATATGTTGAGATTTTCTAAACTAAAACCATCTATTGAGGACTTGAGATGTCAAGAAACAAAAATTCGTTTATTTGCATCAAACTTTCGGTCTCAAGCATGTAAAATAGCAGTTACATTTGAGACATCAAGACCTGTGCATCTTTTCCTACCTATCTCTGTCTTCTATTTTTCCAGTTTGCGCAAATACACTAGAATCTTCATTCACATATTGCTGTGTGCGCATCATCAACCTTATAAAAACAAAATTGGCGGCTAACGAGTAGATGGGAAGAAAAATCTCTAGTTTAAATTGTGCAATTTGTTGATATGAACTTCAAGTTTCTACAACTGGAAGCTAAAAAGAAAGACATTGAGCTGTTGATTGTTTATTATGCAGCAGGCTCTGCATAAAATTTTAACTCTGATCATACATACCCGTACAATTGTCTATATGCTCGAAGAAACTATCTGTGTGCTTGGTACTAGACTGAAAACATTGAAAATTGAAGTTAAAATGGCATATATAACAACCAAAAAAATTGCATATTAAACTGTTATAATGCTAAAAATTGCTGCATAAAGTTATTTAATGTATGACATATGTATAATATATTTTACATTATGTTAACATACAGTACATAGGGCAAGAAGTTTTTACAGAGCTGGTAGACAACTGTCTAGCCAACAGTTTAAAAATAACGTAGTTTAGGCATCGAGTTATCACAAAGTACAAAGTATTCTCCCTCCCTCCCTCCCTCTCCATGTCTGTGTGTGTCTGTGTGTAGGCATCGAAATGTCTCCATTTCGTTTATTTTGGCCGGGACATTGTAGGCAAAAGCAAAATGCCACTATTTCTGTCATGAATGAAAATGAGAAGCTCTCAACTGTCTTAGAATATAGCTTGCTTGTCTTATGAAATAAAGTCCTAAACGTGAATTCTCTTTGAAAAAAACTCAACATTCCCTAAACCGAAACGGCTATTGTATAACTGCTAGACACCACACAGTTCATACACTATTGTTCTATTTGGTTGAAGGGAATACAAACAATATATTTGTTAACAAACTTCAATACAAAAGAAAGGTTGTAACTTGTAATTGTAAGATGGAAGAATATTGAAAAAAGACGAGGATGTGCAAATTGTTCATAATATAACTAGGTAAATATACCCGCCCAGTTCAGAGAAACTATTTAAAAAAAAAATAAAAAATATTATTTACAGCAATTTTGTTGAAAATTAAGATTCCTAAAACTAAAAGAGTCGCTAAAAATAATGTTATAAAAATATAACATATAATTGGAGAGTTGATGAGTGTACATAAAATTTTAAGGAGTTATACACATTAGAAGTGGTACAATGGTACTTTATATTTTAATTTTATACTTTTTTTTGTCAGATGTTCCAATCTGACATCTTTTTTCCAACTAACATTTCTTTATCCTTTCAAAAAAAATACAACTTATAATAAGATTATGCATACATCATTTTTATATATATGTTTACTCTTTCATTGCTCTAAATACAATTTATCAAGCATGTATAATTTAACCTATCTAAATAAATGTTGAATAAATTTAGTACTTAAATTACAATAGACATTTTGCATCATCCAAGTGTAATATGAGAAGCTAGAACTCCATATATAATCCATCTGTGCACATTTTTAGAATTAATTTTGTTTTGCAAATAGCAGATACCAACATGATTGTAGACAAAGAAAAAATTGATCATACTTTAATATTAAAATAATAAAAAATGACTGAATCTGAGCATGTGTTTTGCTAAAAATAATTATTTAATATATAAAAATCTTATATTGAAATTGAGATGACTAATATTACTTCCCAGTTTTTTTTAGCATAAAACAATTAATTTGAAAATTAGTCAGTCATCCATGTAAGTCATCCATGTAATTCAATTATGTAAAATATATTGGAACAACCATGTACGTCAATAACTTGTGAAATTAAAATGTAGTTATAGATGGGGACTTACATCTCCTCTTTAATGCCCAGGCTACAATTTTATATATACTATCACATTAAATCTTGAAAGAAACTCATAAACATCATAAAAATATACACAGCATTTCTTTGTCAAAATTATCATGGTCAATGTACACAACCATATCAATAAGCAACTCAAAAACCAATGCACTTAAGGGCTAGATGGATTATCATGAGTACCTACGTGAAAGCAGCATTTGAGACCTAAAAGATCTTACTTTCTGACTTCATCATTTTTTTTAGAAAAGAACTCTACCAACTTGCGATCTCGTTATTTTTCAAAATTCTGGTGTCTCATTATCCTTGAGATGCTCGAATGGGTAGCAAACCTGTTTAAATTTCTCTAACCGAAAATGAAAGTCCTGCAATAAACCATAAACAATTAGAATATAGGCGTATTTGTAAGGGGATAGGGAACATAAGACATTGCGTTCTTTGTTGCAACATGTACATAATTTGGGATGTTATGCAGATCCGCAAGAAGAGAAGTGGGTAACACAACTCATTTGTTCTCACTCTTATCCAAATTAAAAATCGAACCTTGTTTCATAGTGGGAGCTTTTGCAAAGCAACAAATTAATGTCAAAGTCAAAGATAATAAATTATGTAAATCTTGATTTTTTAAAGATTTGGTCATAGGGAAATGGTTGCTAACTTGTAAAAACCTATGATTAGAGTGTGAATTTAACCCTACACTTTTGTTGCAATTTAATCTCATAAAGTAAACCGGATTAGCAAAAAAGGCTTTGTAAATAAGAGAAAGTCACATGCAATGTACACAAGTTCAAACTCTCCATTAGCAGGTAGGAAAACAAATTCATTAGCATTTTATAGCATTCAAGAATGAAAGTATTGGCCAATTCAAGTACATTCAAACAAAAGTTATACTCATTATGTTAAAAGGTTATTACTCGTATTTCTACCGTACATAAAAGATTTTCACATTATTCTATAACCTATATGTATGTACCTAAATTTTAGTCATTAGAGTAATCACTACGCCATAAGTGCACATAGGCAACCTCTACTATACAGTTGCATAAGGCCCAAATGGTGTTGCATAAGGTAATAGGCAACACCAGAGGGGGGTCGCCAATGTGAAAGTGGTCGTAGACACCTAATGCAACATTTTGTGGAACACTTGAAAGTAATGCATCAGGTGGATTTTGCAACAGTAAATCACCTATTGGCAACAACAGAAAGTGTTGCATTAGACCTGAGAGGATAGTACACTTGGTCCTACGTGGCAACTGACACATCAGATGCCATGTCAGCATCAGGGGGTCCCCAGAGCCACATCAGCATGCCACATCACCACGCCACGTCAGCTAGGTCTCATCCTGCCACGTCAGCATATGGGGGCCCACAATGCCACGTCAGCAGTGGGGCCCTTTTTCCACATCATATGTGGGGCCCATATTGTTTATGCAACACCATTTTGTTGCATATGCAACACTATTTTCATTCAATTGCAACAGTATATACCACATTATGCAACACCATTTTAAAATTGCAACAGTATAATAATCAAATGTAATACAGTGAAAAGCAATATGCAACATCATACTATGGAATATGCAACACTAGAAAACATAAAAAATTGGCCATAATTTGTCTGTTTTTACATGATACCTGCCATAAGTGGCATCCAACAAAAACAACCATATCTCCAAAAAGTTTTAAACATACAAAAAATACTAAAATACATACGCCCAATTCTAAATTTAAAACACCAAAAGTACATCAAATCTTTCTTCAAATGAACAAAGATACCAAAGAACTAAGTCACTAAGAAGTTGCGCCTTGAGTGCCTTGAATGACTGTAGTACCGTTTTCCTCTTGATCACTGGAAACCGTGGTACATCTTCGAATAAAAACCTTTTAAAAATAGACCCTAAGGCGATGTTGATGCAAGGAAGCTAAATGGAGCTTTAGCCTAGAAAATAAAAATGAATAGAATAAGAATAACAAGATTTGGGCCTTAAACTTAAGTAATGAAAGCAGTTTGACTTAACAGTCAATCACTCAATATTATGGTATTGATTTGGGCCTTAAACTTTCCATTATTAATTTACTACTTATTTAACACAACGCAATTAAACCCAACCAATAAAGTCAATAATTTCATTTTTAGAATTTATTACGAGCTATGGGCTATAAATACATGCATCAAAAAATGTACTTCTGCCTTGGAACAGATTGAACATTTGCCCCAAAAAGACGCAAAACAGATAGTGTACAAAGCGTAAAAGATTTATGATTTATCTGCCAAGAGAGATTAAAACAAAGAGCTAAATACAACCATAAAAGCAACTGGACTCAAAAGGTAATTTTTTGGAGTCAATATAGGCCCCGACATTTCCTTTAATGAAATTACTTGAAACAACTTGCAACTAGACCAAAAAAAAATTCATTCTAAATTTATATATAACAAATCGATAATGTGCTATATAGTCTACATAGACATGCATAAAAAATGTACTTCCAGCCAAGGTTACAGAGAAGCATGTCCCCAAAAAGACGAGAAGCAGATGAAGTAAACTTACAATCCAAGGTTGCTTTGAGGATCTGTGGGGCATCCTCTCCTTGATTACTTTTTCAAATCTCAGTGGTGTGAGGGGAACTAAATCAGCAATTTCCTTTAAAGCAGCATGCACACGTGGATACTGTAACAGCCTAAGGAAAGATAAAGGCGGCACAAAATTTCTTACAAGCATATCCAAGCATAGATGGAGGTATTTTCCGCTCACTGCAGCCTACAATGTAGTAAAAGCAAAACTAATCCTTGATAAGAACAAGCAATGATAATCATTATTGTATAGTGAGTAGCATTATATATCAAAGTAACAACCAACTCAACCAATACATCCATCACATCTGGACCATAGTTCCACAAGCTCATGCCACTTATCTGAAGGTAACAAACTTTCTTTAACAACCAAAAAACTAAAATCCGAAAAAAATAATGGAAAAAGAAATGAGAAAAAATATTAATGCACTATTACTTACAAAAGAAAGAAGCATTTTATGGTGATCAGAATCTATGTAAGAAACTGCTCCAGACAGGGCTTTCAAACTTGTCTTTTAAATTATAAAACAACATTAGGTAAGCCTTTACAGAAGTAATAAGAGGACATAAAGTTTACACATTTTATTGCATATACTTTTCAAAAACACTCAACCTACCACAAGCATGGCCACTTCATCTGGTGCTAGGCATTCAGTATGGTGCGGAATCCCGATCAACTCGTGATAATTGTCAGATTGACCCTGAAAACTTATAAATCACTATTAATCACTATTAATCAACCATAAGATTGATCTTCAAACTGAGAATCAATGTCAAATGATTAGAATTTATAACATATAAAAATCCATTATCTACTTAAATGTTTGAAACTGCAAACAAGCCTGTATGAGGATTTTCTCTCCATAGTTCTGCTTAACAGTAGACATAAACTCTTCCAAAAGCTCGGCAAATTCCTTGATGCAGGTGAATGCATAAAAAATTAGTTTTTAGTTGTAGACCGCAAGTAATTATATCTATGAATTACAAAAAAGAAGATAAAAAGTACCTTCCCAGTTGCCCTCTTTTGTTTGAGCCCAATAATGAACTCATCATCCAGCAACTTTTGGTTATTTGTGCCGACGTCGATGGTAATAGGCAAGCACTGCAAATACAACACAAATATACAGTTTAGAATAAGAATTAACAATAATGTCATAGTATAGATAGGAAGCTTCATGTAACCCAGGTTGCCTTGTTATCTAATTGAATAGAACCATGAAAAGTGGTTAAGGGACTGCACAGATATACTCTACGTTAACATTTCGCTAGCAGTAACATCCATAACATACCACCACAGTCTGGTAGCCACAAACAAATAATAGACCCTAGAACTTATAGTCAGTGTTTCTAAATATTGATTACTGGGATTAATTTTGGTGACCCCATTGCTCATGACCGACTTCGCTTCTATTATATACTCAGTGTTGCACATTTATGCTCCTTCTGTGTTAATTACTTTGTATACTTTTGCTAAATACTTCATCCTATTATGTTTTCTTGCTTGCTTCTAAAAATCTGAGGTGCTTAACTCTTCGTTGCTTATTCTGCTACATACTAAGCAATAAGTCTGAGTGATTATGTATTGCTAACTATATTTTGTTTGGTAAAAAATTAAGTCCTCATTTATAAGAATATCAAGATCCAATTCAACAGAATGAATGATTATTCTATGTTTAATTTGTCAGCATAACTCAAGCAAGGGCAAAGCTTATGCACATTTACTTTATAAAGCAATTGAAGAAATGGTTCTAATATCCACTTAAGGACACACACAATTAACTATTTTTCTTAGTGCAAGACCCTCCTATTGTATTCAGTTTTTTATAATGATTGTTATTGGACGAAGAAAAAACTACTTAAAGAATATATTATCTCAGCTCAAAAACTAGTTAAAGAATTTATGGATAACTGGTGTCACTAAAATTTCTGAAGTGTTCGGGTAATACATGCACTAGAAGGTAGAACATGTTACCTTGATCCGTTCATATTCTCTGACTGCACATGTTTTAGCTTCCTCTGTTACTCTTACAGTTTCTTTCAACTCATCTATTTTGCGAATTCTAGACCTGTCACCACAAAAAATCTTTGATGAAGCAGCTTCAAGCTTTTCAATCCTTACATTCAAGGAGGCCAATTCGGGTAAAAGAGTTTTCACCGTCAACAAAGCATTCGCGCGGTCAGAAAATGCATCGTTAATTGCCAACATCAGCCCAAGATAGTCATGAAGCTTATCCTGCAGTATAAGAATAGAGCATCTGTAAATATCTAGCACTTCGAGTGGAACAAGATGCTTGAAAAGATAAAGGATCATGATTAAAGTTAGCAATTCAAGTCTGGGAAAGTACAACAATCCAGTAACTTACCAGATGCTTGACAGTTTGTGCATTCAACTCCCGATAGAGTCTGCTAGTATTGACAGCAGCAGTAGCTGAAAGTGATATGTCCTAAGTCCAATCATGTATGAGGATTTAGGAATAACTTTTATGTAATCTGTTTTGATTTCATTGATATTAATAAAAGGCTTGTTTTGTTTTTATTGCGGGCTCTATCTATTTAAATATTTAAATAAGATATACCACAGTTTAGAGTAAAGCTTTTTATGGATTGTGATGAGATCATAATAATGAGACCTAAAAGATGATAACTCTAAACTTAAATAGTTCCTGGTCGTAGAATTATAACTGGTAATTAATAATCCGCAAAGATGCGGTACATACTATGCTTGCTTCATTATGAAGGATGTCTGTTCTCATAGACATTTGTTGGTGACACTATAGCTAGTATGTAGGTGCTTATTATAGAATAAGTTCACTGAACATGACTCACACAGCTGAACAACTAATGAAGTTCACTCACATATCAGCAGTTGTTCACATAGTGATAGTTGTACAAGTATCCTTAGACTTGAGGTCATCATAGTCATCTTGTGTACACTGAACTATGCTTTGGTTTAGTTCTTAGTCTCAAGGGACAATTATAAGGGCTCTACTGGGTATAGGAATTTGTACACGAAGATAGGGTATGATCAATAAAGGATCTACCCCTTCCAGTGTAGGAAAAGAATATTCAATGCTGATCCACTTATGTTAATCCAGAAATCTCTGGCCAGAGTGAATGAAATTAGAAAGGAGTTTCTAATTTACATTAAATAGAACTAAGCATAGTGAATGGGAAAGCAAGTGATTAAATAAGATAGGCTTGACACAAGTTTTATGCCTTGTATTTAATCGTGATATTGCAGCGTAGAAGGAATTAATTGTACAATAACTACTCACTGAATAGGTTCTTGGTATTCTAAGCAGTGAATTCGTATTATCCGGATAGTCGCGATATGCTGAGAAGTATCCCTCACGATGTAGAATAAATATGATTAATTTATTAATCATATTTAATGAATTAGAGAATCTATATAAATAATGATAAAATAATTTTATTATTATTTATTTCTACTACCGCTTAATATTGAACTTATAGGGTCACACCATAAAAGATAATGATTTAATGGTGGAGGAATTAATTAATGATGGCTGATAATTATTTATTTATTAAATAAATAATTAATTGGCAAATTTAATAATTGATTAAATGAGATTTAATTGATTATAAATTAATTAAGAAAAGATTCTTAATATTATTAATTAAGAAAAGATTCTTAATATTATTAATTAAGAATTTAATTTTTAGAAATTAAATCAAGTGAGAGAATTATTTCTAAAGAATTTAGAAAAAGGATTAATAATTAAAAGGTATTTTAATTATTAGTGAGAATAATAAAGGGTTAATAATAATAATATTTTATAGAAAAAAAATTAGCTGAAAATTTTGCCTATAAATATACTATTATAAACCCTATTTTTGCCTTAACCAAAAAGATTGATAAAACCCTAATTATCTCCATCTCCTCCTCCTTCATTACATCATTTTCTTGATGGATACCGGTGGAGTGCTTCACACTTGAGGAGCATCTGCTAAGGATCTCCGTTCATCGTTCTTGGATCGCTATTAAAGACCTCCATCTTTCCATTAACGTAAAGCTTCTTAAGGTAAACATACTGAACTACGAATTAAATATTATTTTTTCGCATGGATCCTGCGGAGGGTTTCGGTTCTTTTTAAGAGTAAATTTACGTTTTCGCTGCGTTTATGTGCTAAAAACCCTTCAGTAGCCACATTTTTCATGTCTGCAGATCTCACCCTTTGAGAGTTGAACATTGCCTCATCCGCCTCAAACTTCGTTAGCTTGACAAAAGCCAACCCCAGTTGCCCCATCGTCTCCCCAATTTCTTGCTGAGCTTTAATTTCATGTCAATAGCATACGTCCCATTTCATTATACATATTATTAGTACCTAAATCAACTACATGACAGTAATAAATATTACATATTTACATATAACACCGAGGCAAATATCGATATTTCCTTTATTGTATGGAGCTAGGAAATTGATTAACATACATTTAAGCTTAATCAAGTCTGAGATGTCGCAACTCAAAATGGTCTCGCTAGATCAGCATTATCAGACAAATATCAATACATATTTGAATCGAGAAACATTACTAATTATATAAACCGACAAACATAGCACTCAAAATTTATAATTTACATCAAAAGAGTTCAATAGACCTGCTGAGAAGCAATACCAATCTGATTCTCGAAATCCTGCAACTTACCCTTCCTCTTGAAAAATTCCTTATCTTCCTCCACAACCGGTGGCTTAACCGCACCCCAATCATTCGTAACCGACTGCTTCAACTCCTTAAAAATCCTCAACAAATCCCTCCCTCCTTTCGCAGGCAACGCAACCTCATTCACATCCAATGCACTCCCTTGCAAACTCTCCCTCCCAAACAACTGCCAAGGCAACTTCACCGCCCCATCCAACATTCTCGACGCCACATCCGTGGTCCTCACCAACGGCAACTTCCCATTCGACACGTCTTGCTCCTTCTGAGGATCCGAAACCGTGATTCGCACATACTTCGCTCCGGAATGTGAAGTCGAAGTTGCGAACAAATCATGACCGTTGACTCCACTTCCTCCGTTGCTATCTTCTCCATCGAACGATCGAAATATTGCTTCAGCATACGAAGGCGGTTCGAGAAACGTGTTGTACGGATTAGGTTGTTGATTTCTCGATTGTTTCTACACATCTCGGATCGAGATGTGTAGGAGAATATAATAAGAAGGTGAGCGGAGGAGAGGATGGTGGAGGTGAGAAGGGGTCTGAAGATCTGAGTGAAGAGAGGGGTTGAAAGACGAGGCGGCCACTACTAATGATTTATGTTTGTTAGGGTTTTATATAAAAATGATAAATTTTTAGGGCTTGTCTGTTAACGGGCTGGGCCTTGACTTAATTAAGTCTTTACAATCATAATTTCTTAATTATTTTGATAAATATCTTGTTGCTTTTCTGTAAATTATTTTAATATTATTTTAATTTTCGAGTATCAGCTCAGATTTAGAGAGAAAGAGTGAATTTTTGTTAAGGGAAAATAACCGCCCAATTTTTTGGCCTGGGAAAGTGTGCAGATCTGTGTCTCAACATCATTTAATTATTTTTTTAGTTTTTTATTAAATATTTACAATTTTAAATATTATAAGAAAATTGTATAACTAATGTAAAATATATGTCAAAATAACACGACAATGATAAAATTAATCGGAACAATTATTTGTATAATTGAATTGTCGAACAAGAATTTAAAAAAAAATAGAAATCATTCGGGACAAGAATCTACATGGAACCCGTGTTGACCGTAATTTGACTATTATCAAAACACATAATACAAAATCTAATTTTTTTTAAAAAAATTACACAACTTAAACATTAGTAGGTAATATCATCCGTATGGTTGGATCGTTGAACAAAAATTTTAAAAAAATAGAATCACCACTCGGGACAAGACTTGGTTATAGGAACTCGTGTTGACCGTAATTTGACTATTATAAAAACACACGCTATAAAATCTAAATTTTAAAAAAAAAATTACACATTTTTAAAATAAGTAGGTATCATCATCCATACGGTTGGATCGTTGAACAAGTATTTTAAAGAAATAGAATAATCACTCGGGACAATACTAGGTAACAGCAACCCGTGTTGACCGTAATTTGACTATTAAAAAAGCACGTGATATAAAATCTAAATTTTTTTAAAAAAAAAAAATTTAACATCTCTAAAATTAGAAGGTAACATCATCTATACGGTTGGATCATTGAACAAGAATTTCAAGAAAATAGAATCACCACTCGGGACAAGTCTTGGTTATAGGAACCGTGTTGACGGTAATTTGACTATTATAAAAATATACGATATAAAATTTAATTTTTTTAAAAAATATTTAGACATTTTTAAAATTAGTAGGTATAATCATCCGTACGGTTGGATCGTTGAACAAAAATTTTAAAAAATAGAATCACCACCCGGAACAAGACTACGTAATGTGAACCCGTGTGCACCGGGGTTTGACTATTAAAAAAGCATGTGATATAAAATTTATTTTTTTTTAAAAAAAATTACACATCTCTAAAACTAGTAGGAAACAAAATTTGTACGGTTGGATCAATTAAAAATATTTTAAAAAAAATTATAACATAAATATAACAAATAAATTTTAAGAATAGTACAATAACTAACGCAACACTAAATAACCTACTGCAACACCATAAAGCAAATACAACGCCTGAAGTGCCACATCAGTAAGTGGGCCCCACTGTGTGCCACGTCAGCATGCCACGTCAGCATTTTGGGCCCCCATGTGGGTCCCACTAATCCCATGTCAGCATTCCACATCACCAATGGGCCCCATATGTGGGGCCCAAAATGCTAACGTGGCATGACACGTTAACATGCCATGTTAGCACCCGTGGGTCCCCAGCACGCCACCTCAGATTTATTTTCCACGTTAGCATTTATTAAATAAAAAAAAATATCTAATGCAACGCTATGACCTCTACTGTTGCATGCTGCACAACACTAACAATTATTAGCAATGGTAGCTTCAATGTAATGAAACGCTTTCACCACTATGTTGCAATAAACTAAAAATTTTGTAGATAATGCAACGCTTTTTGTGCAACGCTGGATAAAAATCGTTGCCTATGTGCACTTATGGCGTAGTGAATGTTCAGACCGATAAGATGATGATGCCTAAAACTTTTTTACCTATGGGAGGATTAGCTAAGAATGCGATCGCTATCCAACCTGAAGCTTGATAAATAGACCCTACTTTAATAATCACTTTGTACTTTACATATTTTGTAACTCTGATCCAAGATATAAATCAATCACCTGGTTCCTAGCGTGCAAAAGACTCAGAAAAGCTCATCTTAGTTAAAATTATGTACATGCCTTCAAGAGAATATATTGTAAAGGCTAAAATCTAAATTCCATGAAAAGAGAAGATGAAAGGAGAAAAAATACGACAAATATAAAAGTAATAGGAAGAAATAAAGGGAGAAAATCATTAATCCTTGAGATGGATGGCATGAGAGATATGTTCACCTCCACTTGAAACTCAAAAAAGCTCATCGTTCATTAATGTTGTAGATCCATGAGAGCACACCTTACACAAGAGATAACAATCCAAAAAAATTAAAGATTATGATACGATTATTGGTGGAATAATATCAAAAATTGCACATGAACTACAACTTTAAGTCTCTCGTTCATTAATGTTTATAACGGGTTTTCAAAAAGTAAAAAAGGCACTGAAGTGGAATATCGATGACAGATCATTCCCCGTTATGGAAGCACTTTAAATACCTGTTAATAAACCAGGTAAAATTGAATTCCTGAAGAAAAAATAGTTACTGAAACTTCAAGAACTAATATGGACAAATAATAAAATTATCAACATTGTTCTAGAACACAATTAAGGGATGTCAATGAGGCTGAAAAGAAATAGCTATTTCAGCAAGATTATCAAGCTGTCTTAGACTCTGTTTCTTTTAAAGCTGAGGCATTTACTCACCATATTCCAGCTTATCAAGTTCTAGCTGAACAGGACAATGTGGCTTCTGAGAGAATTCTCAACTTGGTGCACACAACTGCTTCTATGCAAAGGGCCAAGGATGCAATCACTACCATGCCCTTCACAGCTGGTGATGAATTTGACTATCTAGCTGGTGGTTCTGAGGAGTTTGGGGATGAAGATGATGATGAAGAAGATTTCATGCACACAGGGGGGGAAGCAGGCCATAGCTCAAGTACAAACACTCCATCTTGGATGTTTAGCAAAGACTGTGATGAGCACCATTTCAAATCAACTCTCTTTCACATCATTCAACAAACTCAGACAGCTCTTCAAGCCACTACAAATTCCAACACCAAGAGACTTTTTCATTTACTTTATTTTCTTCTATTTTCGTTAGTAATTTACTGAAATGTCCCTACTTCCGTTAAAGTTAACGGTTATCTTGGATGGAAAGTCATTAACGGGGTGCAAATAGAAGAGAAATTAATTTTATGGGGTGCAAGTTGACAGAGAAAATAATGTAGACTGAAATCGCAAAAATAAAAATAAAAGTGGATTACGAACTGCCAATTACTAAAATAAAAAGAACTTATTATTGAATAACACACAAGTCAAAGATTTGTTAGATGATTTGTTGCCATTTCTTTCTGATTCTACTAAGAATACTATGCAAAATCTCACCAATCACCACAGATTCTACAGTAGTTTCTACTCCAAACTCTGTCATTTCCACTATCTCGATGAATATTGTTCATCCGTTGACCAGTGATTGTATCTCGACGGATGTGCTTAACAGCAATTATCCATTGACACTTTCAACTACTACTTCGACGGATGTTTCTCATCCGTTGACAATCACTGCACAAATTGAAATCTCAACTGTTGTCACAAGTGCAGATGATTTAGTAGTTGTACAATCACTCTTAGGATTGAGGAAAGGGAGTGAACATAGTGAGAGGCTGAATTGCTCTCAGGCAAAAGGAGAGGAAAAGAGTGAAAATATGCAAGGTATTTCTTCTAGTTGGCAAAAGTGAGTGAGTGGAGTCCCACCTTAGTAGGTGAAGGTGAAGGTGTGAGGGAGGGAAGCCAAGGGGAGCCCTTGATGTAAGAAAAGAGAGATTATGATAGAAAAGCAGGTACAGAAGAATAGGAAGATCCCATTGTTAGTGAGTTAAGGGATGTCAATGAGGCTGAAAAGAAATAGCTATTTCAGCAAGATTATCAAGCTGTCTTAGACTCTGTTTCTTTTAAAGCTGAGGCATTTACTCACCATGTTCCAGCTTATCAAGTTCTAGCTGAACAGGACAATGTGGCTTCTGAGAGAATTCTCAACTTCGTGCACACAACTGCTTCTATGCAAAGGGCCAATGATGCAATCACTACCATGTCCTTCACAGCTGGTGATGAATTTGACTATCCAGCTGGTGGTTCGGAGGAGTTTGGGGATGAAGATGATGATGAAGAAGATTTCATGCACACAGGGGGAGAAGCAGGCCATAGCTCAAGTACAAACACTCCATCTTGGATGTTTAGCAAAGATTGTGATGAGCACCATTTCAAATCAACTCTCTTTCACATCATTCAACAAACTCAGACAGCTCTTCAAGCCACTACAAATTCCAACACCAAGAGACTTTTTCATTTACTTTATTTTCTTCTATTTTCGTTAGTAATTTACTGAAATGTCCCTACTTCCGTTAAAGTTAACGGTTATCTTGGATGGAAAGTCATTAACGGGGTGCAAATAGAAGAGAAATCAATTTTATGGGGTGCAAGTTGGTAGAGAAAATAATGTAGACTGAAATCGCAAAAATAAAAATAAAAGTGGATTACGAACTGCCAATTACTAAAATAAAAAGAACTTATTATTGAATAACACACAAGTCAAAGATTTTTAAAATTGAAATCCAAATTAAATATGTCGATCCATTTATATCAATATATTTGACTTTAACAGCTTGCTTTAAAATATTATAATCCATGATTTTAAAATGAATTGGTAGCGGTTAAAATTTTCGTGAGACTGGGCTGTTGAGTTCTCGTTAGTTTTAGGCCTTGTGACCACATGGGTTTTCTAGTCTGGGTTTAACCATCTCTCACTAGATCTATATTAGCAAACAAATTAAAAAAAGTGCATTTCAAAAGCAAAAAAAAATTGAAAAATAACATTGACGAGTACCCCCGTCCTACCCAATTATTTACATCTGGTTTGAGTACGAAGGTTAAAAAAATTATAAATTAATGATAAAAAGTAATATTCTAAAATTCTCGATTAGACCCATCAATCCACCATTAATCCTATACAAAGTACTACACTAATTGATTTTTGAAATATTTGAATAGAATCCTCACATAATATGTTGGATTCATCAAATTTTGATTGGAAACTCTGGTTCGAATCTGCGAATTTATTAAACATGTTAGTATAGTTCAAAATTTATATCCGTTAAACCTAAATTTTTTACAGTTGTTTCCAAAATTATTGTAACTATTGATAGCTGAAAATAAATTTATCTTTTACATAAATTTTAAGGCAAAATAATAGATTCCATTTATGTCATGAAATACAATCAAAATGTCATTGAAATCTCACTTTTATGTATTTTGAAAAATTAACGTAAATATTATCATTAACGACTTTACTTCCATAGGTGATTAAGAACATTATAATTTATTAATTACTTTGTTTGAATAAATAATAATTACTACAATTTTCAAATTTTTTCCATATATTAGTATTACTTGGAGATCTTGAATTAGAAATTCTAATTAAAATCTGCAAATTTTTAAAACAACATATCATTTAGGTTTCAAATTTTAAAAAAACTTCATTTTTTAAATATTTATACCATGTATAAACTTTATAGCCGTTTCTAAAGTTATTAATTGATTGTTACAAGTTGGTTGGAATAAATTTGATTTTAACGTTAAATTAACTGCAAAATACTGTAGTTTATTTAAGTCACGAATACGATCAAATATCATTACGTATCTTGAAATATATGTATGTTGAAATTACATTATTACCATCATGTACGATTTAACTAATATAAGTTATTTAAAAAATCATATTTTCCAATTAATGTTTATTAATTACCGTGATGGTACAAACAATAATTGGTATAAATTTATACATGTATAAGATTGCTCCTAGATTTTAAAATTTTTGTGCAACCTTATTTATATACCATAACAATTTTCTTTTCCCAAACTATCCCAAATTATTTGATGCAAAACATGAAAAATCTTACAAATATTTAATCACAAATTTACAGGTAAAAGGTAAGGATGAGGTATGTAAAGTGTGGGTTTAGGCCCAAAACCATGAACCTCTAACGTCCCCTAGAAATTGTTTTTCCAAATAACCGCAAAAAGGATACGTCCAGCACCCAATCCTAGGTACACAGCAGTGACTCCAGCAAAATGAAAAATCTTATAAATACCGAAAAAATATTCATTCCTACAGCCTCCAATATATTGCCGCATCTTTAGTTCAGTGTTCTTTTCCTACACAACATAACAGCAGCAGCCATCTTGTTCAGTTCATATCTAGGGTTTTTGTCTGAAACAATGTTGAATCTCCCTGACTCTCTTTATCCTGATCCGATACAAGGTGACAACAGTGTTATGTCGAATGGTGGTGCACCTGCTAACAACAATGGTCCCTGTGATGGTGCTAGCAAAGCTATTGATTGGCCTTCTGCTAGTGTAGAGGACTTGGTTGTGTTGCTTCGAGAACCTGAGCATCGCGAAAAGGCCATTTCATCTCTTACTCAGATTAAGGTCCATTATTTTTCTTCATTTATGAAGATTTTTGTTTGTTTTATGCATTTTTGTTTGTTTTTGTATGTTGTTAGGTGGAAATAAATTGATCTGTAATTGTAAATTCATAAATGATGTTTTTAATACATGATTGGATGCATTTTTTGTGTTTAAGCTTGTTTAACGTGGCTGGTTAGAAATGATTGATGATTAATTATGATTAGAGTTATCTTTTATATTTGTGTGTCTTGATTAGAAGTAATTGACAATAGATCTGAGTTTTTAAAGAGTTTAAATTATGCATTCATATGTTGAAATACAAGTTAAATTGTGGCCTTGTCATGATTTTATGATGTCTATGCTAGTCATTTCATTTTCATAAAGTGTGGTTTAATCGACCAGGGATTATGTAAACCACATATACTCATTCGTTTGATTTCATTCTTTATGTGGTTCATACACAAACATAGATCGATATTTATTTGTAATCAGTCTGATTTATGAAAGTATCTCTTCAATCGGAATGTGCAAATATATATCTTTGTATGCACCAAATGTCACTTTTACGTGGATTCTTTCGATATTTTGTAGTTTTATATTTTATTTAGAACAATAAGTATGTGCAGAGAAATGATGATCTTGACTCGCCTAAATGACTGTATAGTATCATTTAAGTTTGCTTGTTAGAAGTTTAAAGTGCAGTCCAGCCTGCAGAGTCAAATTATTTACACTCTATGTTCTAATGTCTATTGGGTGATATAGTATATTTCATTTCTAACATGTGATTTATCAATACAGAAAGAGGAAAGAATTCAAGATTTGGCCCTCCACATTTGGCGGTCAATCAGTACGGTTTTCTTACTCCTATCGGTATGCACAATGACTTGGGTCTACCAAATGCTTTGCATTGATCAAACTAAATGTATTTGTTTTAATAGCTTGCTTAAATTTATATCATGTCGTGAATTCTTTTTATTAACTTCTAATTTTGGTTAACATTAACAATAAAAGTTCCCTGTTTTGATTTGAGTTTCTTCCTCACATCTTAATACTGAAGTGGACTACTAAACCAAAATGGCAGTATCTAGGTTACATTGTTATATTTGATCTTCTCAAGTCCAGTGTCCCCCAGTTATATAGTATTTAATCAATATTTCGTGATTAATGATCCTTATTCTTTCTTGTCTTTTGAAATGATTATACTTGTTTGTGAATCCCTTGATCCTTGTGTCCGATACTATGACATGCACGTCCCCTCATCGGATAGGGGATTCATCCTGAATCCTAATTTTGATTCTTTCCCCACAATTTGTAATCAAAATTTCTGTTAACCGCCTATTTTCGTAAAATTAAGTATCAGTTTTTGTTAGTAAATACAAACGTATTATGCTAGTGTTCATTTTTGCATAAATTAAAATATTTTACCTGTATTTTGTGTTTTAGATCAATAAGTTATGCATTTGATTAAATTTGCTTATAGTTTGTGGTTTTTTTAACCAGATTGAATATATGTAACATCAAATCTAGAGAAAATCTATATTTCTATATTTCGTGTCCCCCGCACCCGAATTCCCATATTATTATATTTATTTATTAGATTTTTGTCCACGCACCCCAGCACTTCTGCACCCGTATCTTTGCTTGTCAGTTGCCGAAGAAATCTTTCATTGAACTAATGAGAAGATTTGCGGAGATCTCAAATATTTTGGAAATCTGAAATTTTGAAACCCAAAAATCTGGAAAATAGGCATTGTAAGGAATTTCTGCAACTTTTATGTCACACGTCTTAGAGAAGTCCTACCCTTAAGATCAAGTTGCATCACATCTGAATCAGAACTTGATACAATTTATGAAATCCGCACATGATGGTCATTGGAATCATTTAAATGATTTACAACTTTGTTTGACAAGCTCAGCCTTGTGGTTTGTATTGGCTATTCTATCTATTCAAATAAGAATGTTGTGTTTTACAGTTGGTGATTAATGGAATTATCTTCTTTATTGCAGGAAGTATTATCTATATACAAGTCATTAACACCTGAGAAACTTACTATGAAAGATTCAAGTAAAGTTTGTGATGTACTTGTTTTGTTTGAGGTCATTTCCCCTCCTTTAATTTCCTTTTCTAGTGGTATTAACTTTGTAATGTATTTGCTTTATATGTTCGATTTCCTAATTTTCAAACTTTTTTCTTATCAAATTTATTTTTACTTATCAAATTTATTATCTATATACATCAAATTTATTTTTACTTATGCAGGAGCCATAGCTGGTCCTCTATGTACTTAAAAATTATGTATGCAACTCTAATATCAAAGTGTATTTTCTATTGAATGCAGTGCTTGGCCACTCACCCTCAAACGAAGATGCAGTTCCTTAATGGTATTTTTCTGAACTTTCTGAAAGCTATGTGACTTGTTTCTGCTAATGTATTCAGTATTTACATTAGTCTTCTTCAACATAGTTGGATGAATCCACAGTTATAGCTTCTTCTCACCAAATGATATAAGCTAATTTCATTCTATAACTTTTGCTGATTTCTTGATGTCTGATATTGCTACTTAAAGACCACACAAGATATTGTCGAACTTGACGTGTTTTGATATATAAATGCATTCACTTTTTATTTCAAGCTGGTATGATTTGTTTATGTGAACACCAAAGAAACAGGACACTGAGGTGAAATCAAGGATTCAGTTGAAGTTACAAGTTTGTTACATAAATTCTGGGAAGAGGATTTTGCATAACTTATTCAAATATTGTTATTAACTGATTTTAATAGGATAATTAAGGAGCTAGATAAGGTTAATCGTAGACAGACTTGTATTAACTTACTTCTGTCCTTGCAGTTCAGATACATTGTTACTTGTACCCTTTCTTGGAGACTGAAGAAACGAGCAAGCCATTCCAGTACCTAAGGCTAATGAGCTTGGGGGTCATTGGTGGTCTTCTGAAGGAGGTACAATTCCACTCTAAATCAATACATGATACCTTCAATTTTTTATACTTTTAGCCATTTGAATTATTAAAACAGCTAAGCACCAGTAACCTTGCATGGAAGTATTTTCTCATTGCTAGTTGCTACCCGCCCTTTCAAGTTTCAGCTCTGAATTGAATGCAATGTTGAGATGAATTAGCTTAATCAGAACAATAGTTGAAGAAAATGTCCATTATTTCTTACCAGATTGCATATCAATTTGCTTTAATATGATCTGATATGCCTATAAGGTTCTACTCCAAATATCATCCGAATCTTCTCTACTATGCAGGTAGGCGACCCTTCGACAAAGGTTGCTGTTCACTGTTTGCTTGAATCAGGACTCTTCCCTTTGTGTCTAAAATCCATAGAATATGGAAACGAACTTTCACAATCAGTAAGTGTCCATTAAAATTTGAACTCAACATTCTTTCGCTTCCAAGCATTTTTTACTGCAATATATCACCTTACATGTAATGTAAGACAGTACAGAGTATAAAATCTGGTTACTAAAATTTCAAATTAATATCCCTTTCTAGTGTTTCTGCTAGGTGTTTATTGAAAAAGGGATTTTTAGTTAATACTCCATGTTTCGTATTAATACATATCAAGTCGACTTGATGAACATCTAATATTTTGGTGTTAGATGAACATTATTACCCAGCCATATATAAATCATAAGGTTTATATTGCATGGCATAGACTTGATCGTCCTAGTAAGAACCTGAGCAAATAATTCTGAAACAATTCCGGTACACCATCAAAATATAAATAGATCGACACCCATAGTTAATTGGCTCTTTAAACTCACTCTGAACACTTGTATATGGCTATACAGACTGCATCTTGGATAATGTCAAGAATAATGATGCAAGAGCAGGGACTACAGTATTGCTGTGAGCCTGCAAACCGGTTGTGTGCAATCATGAAGGTTTTTAATGACGTAATTGAAAAGATGCAGGATGAACCGTCTACTACAGTTTTGAAGAATATTATTCAATGTTATGTCATACTGTCCGATGATCCAAGGTTAGCCAGCAACCTTTGTAAGCATATCTTCCAAGCTGTTGTGTGTTTCTATTCTTATATCGTTCCTATAGTTATTGTATTATTGATTTAGAACTTGTGTAAAAAATGTCTCTGACCAAGCACCGGATAGCTTGAGAGTGGTTTTATGTCCCTTGGGGCGGTCTGGTTGTTGTACTTAACAAACATAATTTGATGTGATTCGAATGCAGCAGGGGTTGTCTCCTCTTGAGAAGCTTCATTCCGCCAATACTGACGACTGCCCCATATAATGAAGCCCTTCGTGTAAGTCCATCCAGATGATCTCTTATATACATGTAAAAATGTGGACTCTATTGTGGCACAAAACAGCAAATTTCACTACCAAAATCCAAGTTTATAAAAAAAAGTATCTATATTACGCATAAATACTGGAGGCACACAGTATTTGCAATTTTGTATGCCTCAGCAACTTCTATGGGCATCTCTAGTTGCACAACAAAACCGACATCAATACTTCTAGATACACGACTCCTCGTTTTGAATATTACATAATTTTTTACATGAGTTTTTGTGGCGAGGACAGAGTCACAAGTACACACACTAATGTATCTTAAATGTTCTTATCTAATATCTAATTTTCTATACATATTATGCAGGCACGCCCTATAACCTTAAAAAATTTACAAGATTTGTTTCAAAAGCTATCGATGGGAATGCGGACCAAATGCAGAAGCCGTTGGTGATGTTGCAGGTTCCTCACATCTTGATCGCTAGCTGATATTTGCTAGCTCTTTCCTTTCGTTATACAAGGGAAATTAAGAATTCTCTTATAGATCTCAGAAACCTTTGATTTTAGCTATGATGTTAACAATATTTTTTGTAGAACAATTATATCTCCAAGTTGCAAAATAATACATGATAAACAATCATAAAATGCCCTATCCAGATTCATGTGGTTAGCTGATGATATTTTGGTGTTTAGTTTTCTCCTTTTACGCATTTTTTTATTTTCTTTACTCATCTTCTTGAATTACAGGCATGAACTCATTGAATGTCACTATTGATCAACGCTCTCTGTGAACTCTGATGATTGAGATCTTGAAAAAATATTGTTATGTTCAAAGATTAAAAAGATTAGATATAGTACATAAAATATTATTACCATTAATAATTTCTTTATGATTTATAAACAATATGTTGAGATTTTCTAAACTAAAACCATCTATTGAGGACTTGAGATGTCAAGAAACAAAAATTCGTTTATTTGCATCAAACTTTCGGTCTCAAGCATGTAAAATAGCTGTTACATTTGAGACATCAAGACCTGTGCATCTTTTCCTACCTATCTTTGTCTTCTATTTTTCCAGTTTGCGCAAATACACTAGAATCTTCATTCACATATTGCTGTGTGCGCATCATCAACCTTATAAAAATAAAATTGGCGGCTAACGAGTAGATGGGAAGAAAAATCTCTAGTTTAAATTGTGCAATTTGTTGATATGAACTTCAAGTTTCTACAACTGGAAGCTAAAAAGAAAGACATTGAGCTGTTGATTGTTTATTATGCAGCAGGCTCTGCATAAAATTTTAACTCTGATCATACATACCGGTACAATTGTCTATATGCTCCAAGAAACTATCTGTGTGCTTGGTACTAGATTGAAAACATTGAAAATTGAAGTTAAAATGGCATATATAACAACCAAAAAAATTGCATATTAAACTGTTATAATGCTAAAAATTGCTGCATAAAGTTATTTAATGTATGACATATGTATAATATATTTTACATTATGTTAACATACAGTACATAGGGCAAAAGTTTTTACAGAGCTGGTAGACAACTGTCTAGCCAACAGTTTAAAAATAACGTAGTTTATGCATCGGAGTTATCACAAAGTACAAACTATTCTCCCTCCCTCCCTCCCTCTCCATGTCTGTGTGTGTCTGTGTGTTTAAATATATAACACTACATTTCGTTTATTTTCGCCGGGACAGGTTAAAGCTATCTTCCCTTTGACATTGTAGGCAAAAGCAAAATGCCACTATTTCTGTCATGAATGAAAATGAGAAGCTCTCAACTGTCTTAGAATATAGCTTGCTTGTCTTATGAAATAAAGTCCTAAACGTGAATTCTCTTTGAAAATAACTCAACATTCCCTGAACCGAAACGGCTATTGTATAACTGCTAGACACCACACAGTTCATACACTATTGTTCTATTTGGTTGAAGGGAATACAAACAATATATTTGTTAACAAACTTCAATACAAAAGAAAGGTTGTAACTTGTAATTGTAAGAGGGAAGAATATAGAAAAAAGACGAGGATGTGCAAATTGTTCATAATGTAACTAGGTAAATATACCGCCCAGTTCAGAGAAACTATTTAAAAATAAAAAAAAAGTAAAAAATATTATTTACAGCAATTTTGTTGAAAATTAAGATTCCTAAAACTAAAAGAGTCGCTAAAAATAATGTTATAAAAATATAACATATAATTGGAGAGTTGATGAGTGTACCTAAAATTTTAAGGAGTTATACACATTAGAAGTGGTACAATGGTACTTTATATTTTAATTTTATACTTTTTTTTGTCAGATGTTCCAATCTGACATCTTTTTTCCAACTAACATTTCTTTATCCTTTCAAAAAAAAATACTACTTATAATAAGATTATGCATACATCATTTTCATATATATGTTTACTCTTTCATTGCTCCAAATATAATTTATCAAGCACGTATAATTTAACCTATCTAAATAAATGTTGAATAAATTTAGTACTTAAATTACAATAGACATTTTGCATCATCCAGGTGTAATAAGAGAAGCTAGAACTCCATATATAATCCATATGTGCACATTTTTAGAATTAATTTTGTTTTGCAAATAGCAGATACCAACATGATTGTAGACAAAGAAAAAATTGATCATACTTTAATATTAAAATAATAAAAAATGACTGGATCTGAGCATGTGTTTTGCTAAAAAAAATTATTTAATATATAAAAATCTTATATTGAAATTGAGATGACTAATATTACTTCCCAGTTTTTTTTAGCATAAAACAATTAATTTGAAAATTAGTCAGTCATCCATGTAAGTCATCCATGTAATTCAATTATCTAGAATATATTGGAACAACCATGTACGTCAATAACTTGTGAAATTAAAATGTAGTTATAGATGGGGACTTACATCTCCTCTTTAATGCCCAGGCTACAATTTTATATATAATATCACATTAAATCTTGAAAGAAACTCATAAACATCATATTTGTCAAAATTATCATCGTCAATGTACACAACCATATCAATCAGCAACTCAAAAACCAATGCACTTAAGGGCTAGATGGATTATTAGATGGATTATTATGAGTACCTACCCGAAAGCAGCATTTCAGACCTAAAAGCTCATACTTTCTGACTTCATCATTTTTTTTAGAAAAGAACTCTACCAACTTGCGATCTCGTTATTTTCCAAAATTCTGGTGTCTCATTATCCTTGAGATGCTCGAATGGATAGCAAACCTGTTTAAATTTCTCTAACCCAAAATGAATGTCCTGCAATAAATCATAATAATTAGAATATAGGCGTATTTGTAAGGGGTTACGGAACATAAGACATTGCCTTCTTTGTTGCAACATGTACATAATTTGGGATGTTATGCAGATCCGCTAGAACAGAAGTGGGTAACACAACTCATTTATTCTCATTGTTATCCAAATTGAAAATCGAACCTTGTTTCATAGCGGGAGCTTTTGCAAAGCAACAAATTAATGTCAAAGTAAAAGATAATTAATTATGTAAATTTTTGATTTTTTAAAGATTTGGTCATAGGGAAATGGTTGCTAACTTGTAAAAACCTATGATTACAGTGTGAATTTAACCCTACACTTTTGTTACAATTTAATCTCATAAAGTAAACCGGATTAGCAAAAAAGGCTTTGTAAATAAGAGAAAGTCACATACAATGTACACAAGTTCAAACTCTCCATTAGCAGGTAGGAAAACAAATTCATTAGCATTTTATAGCATTCAAGAATGAAAGTATTGGCCAATTCAAGTACATTCAAACAAAAGTTATACTCATTATGTTAAAAGGTTATTACTCGTATTTCTACCGTACATAAAAGATTTTCACATTATTCTATAACTTATATGTACATACCTAAATTTTAGTCATTAGAGTAATCACTACGCCATAAGTGCACATAGGCAACCCCTACTATACAGTTGCATAAGGCCCAAATGGTGTTGCATAAGGTAATAGGCAACACCAGAGGGGGGTTGCCAATGTGGAAGTGGTCGTAGACACCTAATGCAATATTTTGTGCAAAACTTGAAAGTAATGCATCAGGTGGATTTTGCAACAGTAAATCACCTATTGGCAACAACAGAAAGTGTTGCATTAGACCTGACAGGATAGTACACTTGGTCCTACGTGGCAACTGACACATCAGATGCCATGTCAGCAACAGGGGGTCCCCAGAGTCACATCAGCATGCCACGTCAGCACGCCACGTCAGCTGGGTCTCATCCTGCCACGTTAGCATGTGGGGGCCCGCAATGTCACGTCAGCAGTGGGGCCCTTTTTCCATATCATATGTGGGGGCCCATATTATTTATGCAACACCATTTTGATGCATATGCAACACTATTTTCATTCAATTGCAACAGTATATACCACATTATGCAACACCATTTTTAAATTGCAACAGTATTATAATCAAATGTAATACAGTGAAAAGCAATATGCAACATCATACTATGGAATATGCAAAACTAGAAAACATAAAAATTTGGCCATAATTTGTCTGTTTTTACATGATACCTGCCATAAGTGGCATCCAACAAAAACAACCATATCAGGAATTCAACAAGTTTTAAACATACAAAAAATACTAAAATACATACGCCCAATTCTAAATTTAAAACACCAAAAGTACATCAAATCTTTCTTCAAATGAACAAAGATACCAAAGAACTAAGTCACTAAGAAGTTGCGCCTTGAGTGCCTTGAATGACTGTAGTACCGTTTTCCTCTTGATCACTGGAAATCGTGGTACATCTTCGAATAAAAACCTTTTAAAAATAGACCCTAAGGCGATGTTGATGCAAGGAAGCTAAATGGAGCTTTAGCCTAGAAAATAAAAATGAATAGAATAAGAATAACAAGATTTGGGCCTTAAACTTAAGTAATGAAAGCAGTTGGACTTAACAAGTCAATCACTCAATATTATGGTATTGATTTGGGCCTTAAACTTTCCATTATTAATTTACTACTTATTTAACACAACGCAATTAAACCCAACCAATAAAGTCAATAATTTCATTTTAGAATTTATTACGAGCTATGGGCTGTAAATACATGCATCAAAAAATGTACTTCTGCCTTGGAACAGATTGAGCATTTGCCCCAAAAAGACGCAAAACAGATAGTGTACAAAGCGTAAAAGATTTATGATTTATCTGCCAAGAGAGACTAAAATAAAGAGCTAAATACAACCATAAAAGCAACTGGACTCAAAAGGTAATTTTTTTTGGAGTCAATATAGGCCCCGACATTTCCTTTAACGAAATTACTTGAAACAACTTGCAACTAGACCAAAAAAAATTCATTCTAAATTTATATTTAACAAATCGATAATGTGCTATATAGTCTACATAGACATGCATAAAAAATGTACTTCCAGCCAAGGTTACAGAGAAGCATGTCCCCAAAAAGACGAGAAGCAGATGAAGTAAACTTACAATCCAAGCTTGCTTTGAGGATCTGTAGGGCATCCTCTCCTTGATTACTTTTTCCAATCTCAGTGGTGCGAGGGGAACTAAATCAGCAATTTCCTTTAAAGCAGCATGCACACGACAAAGAATTTGCTCTTTTTTTGCAAGACCACGTGGCTACTGTAATAGCCTAAGGAAAGATAAAGGCGGCACAAAATTTCTTACAAGCATATCCAAGCATAGATGGAGGTATTTTCCGCTCACTGCAGCCTACAATGTAGTAAAAGCAAAACTAATCCTTGATAAGAACAAGCAATGATAATCATTATTGTATAGTGAGTAGCATTACATATCAAAGCAACAACCAACTCAACCAATACATCCATCACATCTGGACCATAGTTCCACAAGCTCATGCCACTTATCTGAAGGTAACAAACTTTCTTTAACAACCAAAAAACTAAAATCCGAAAAAAATAATGGAAAAAGAAATGAGCAAAAATATTAATGCACTATTACTTACAGAAGAAATAAGCATTTTGTGGTGATCAGAATCTATGTAAGAAACTGCTCCAGACAGGGCTTTCAAACTTGTCTTTTAAATTATAAAACAACATTAGGTAAGCCTTTACAGAAGTAATAAGAGGACATAAAGTTTACACATTTTAGTGCATATACTTTACAAAAACACTCAACCTACCACAAGCATGGCCACTTCATCTGGTGCTAGGCGTTCAGTATGGTGCGGATTCCCGATCAACTCGTGATAACTGTCAGGTTGACCCTGAAAACTTATAAATCACTATTAATCAACCATAAGATTGATCTTCAAACTGAGAATCAATGTCAAATGATTAGAATTTATAACATATAAAAATCCATTATCTACTTAAATGTTTGAAACTGCAAACAAGCCTGTATGATGATTTTCTCTCCATAGTTCTGCTTAACAGTAGACATAAACTCCGCCAGAAGCTCGGCAAATTCCTTGATACAGGTGAATGCATACAAAATTAATTTTTAGTTGTAGACCGCAAGTAATTATATCTATGAATTACAGAAAAGGAAGATAAAAAGTACCTGCCCAGTTGCCCTCTTTTGTTTGAGCCCAATAATGAACTCATCATCCAGCAACTTTTGGTTATTTGTGCCGACGTCGATGGTAATAGGTAAGCACTGCAAATACAACACAAATATACAGTTTAGAATAAGAATTAACAATAATGTCATAGTATAGATAGGAAGCTTCATGTAACCCAGGTTGCCTTGTTATCTAATTGAATAGAACCATGAAAAGTGGTTAAGGGACAGCACAGATATACTCTACGTTCCCATGTCGCTAGCAGTAACATCCATAACATACCACCACAGTCTGGTAGCCACAATCAAATAAAAGACCCTAGAACTTATATTCAGTGTTTCTAAATAATGATTACTGGGATTGATTTTGGTGACCCCATTGCTCATGACCGACTTCGCTTCTATTATATACTCAGTGTTGCACATTTATGCTCCTTCTGTGTTAATTACTTTGTATATTTTTGCTAAATACTTCATCCTATTATGTTTTCTTGCTTGCTTCTAAAAATCTGAGGTGCTTAACTCTTCGTTGCTTATTATGCTACATACTAAGCAATAAGTCTGAGTGACTATGTACTGCTAACTATATTTTATTTGGTAAAAAATTAAGTCCTCATTTATAAGAATATCAAGATCCAATTCAACAGAATGAATAATTATTCTATGTTTAATTTGTCAGCATAACTCAAGCAAGGGCAAAGCTTATGCATATTTACTTTATAAAGCAATTGAAGAAATAGTTCTAATATCCACTTAAGGACACACACAATTAACTATTTTTCTTAGTGCAAGACCCTCCTATTGTATATCAGTTTTTCATAATGATTGTTATTGGATGAAGAAAAAACTACTTAAAGAATATATTATCTCAGCTCAAAAACTAGTTAAAGAATTTATGATAACTGGTGTCACTAAAATTTCTGAAGTGTTCGGGTAATACATGCACTAGAAGGAAGAACATGTTACCTTGATCCGTTCATATTCTCTGACTGCACAGGTTTTAGCTTCCTCTGTTACTCTTACAGTTTCTTTCAACTCATCTATTTTGCGAATTCTAGACCTGTCACCACAAAAATTCTTTGATGAAGCAGCTTCAAGATTTTCAATCCTTACATTCAAGGAGGCCAGTTCGGATAAAAGAGTTTGCACCGTCAACAAAGCATTCGCGCGGGTCAGAAAATGCATTGTTAATTGCCAACATCACCCCAAGATAGTCATGACGCTTATCCTGCAGTATAAGAATAGAGCATCTGTAAATATCTAGCACTTCGAGTGGAACAAGATGCTTGAAAAGATAAAGGATCATGATTAAAGTTAGCAATTCAAGTCTGGGAAAGTACAACAATCCAGTAACTTACCAGATGCTTGACAGTTTGTGCATTCAACTCCCGATAGAGTCTGTTAGCTTTGACAGCAGCAGTAGCTGAAAGAGATATGTCCTAAGTCCAATCATGTATGAGGATTTAGGAATAACTTTTATGTAATATGTTTTGATTTCATTGATATTAATAAAAGGCTTGTTTTGTTTTTATTGCGGGCTCTATCTATTTAAATGTTTAAATAAGATATACCACAGTTTAGAGTAAAGCTTTTTATGGATTGTGATGAGATCATAATAATGAGACCTAAAAGATGATAACTCTAAACTTAAATAGTTCCTGGTCGTAGAATTACTAACTGGTAATTAATAATCGCAAAGATGCGGTACATACTATGCTTGCTTCATTATGAAGGATGTCTGTTCTCATAGACATTTGTTGGTGACACTATAGCTAGTATGTAGGTGCTCATTATAGAATAAGTTCACTGAACATGACTCACACGGCTGAACAACTAATGGAGTTCACTCACGTGTCAGCAGTTGTTCACATAGTGATAGTTGTACAAGTATCCTTAGACTTGAGATCATCATAGTCATCTTGTGTACACTGAACTATGCTTTGGTTTAGTTCTTAGTCTCAAGGGACAATTATAAGGGCTCTACTGGGTATAGGAATTGTACACGAAGATAGGTATGATCAATAAAGGATCTACCCCTTCCAGTGTAGGAAGAGAATGTTCACTGCTGATCCACTTATGTTAATCCAGGAATCTCTGGCCAGAGTGAATGAAATTAGAAAGGAGTTTCTAATTTACATTAAATAGAACTAAGCATAGTGAATGGGAAAGCAAGTGATTAAATAAGATAGGCTTGACACAAGTTTTATGCCTTGTATTTAATCGTGATATTGCAGGGTAGAAGGAATTAATTGTACGGTAACTACTCACTGAATAGGTTCTTGGTATTCTAAGCAGTGAATTCGTATTATCCGGATAGTCGCGATATGCTGAGAACTATCCCTCACGATGTAGAATAAATATGATTAATTTATTAATCATATTTAATGAATTAGAGAATCTATATAAATAATGATAAAATAATTTTATTATTATTTATTTCTACTACCGCTTAATATTGAACCTATAGGGTCACACCATAAAAGATAATGATTTAATGGTGGAGGAATTAATTAATAATGGCTGATAATTATTTATTTATGAAATAAATAATTAATTGGAAAATTTAATAATTGATTAAATGAGATTTAATTGATTATAAATTAATTAAGAAAAGATTCTTAATATTATTAATTAAGAATTTAATTTTTGGAAATTAAATCAAGTGAGAGAATTATTTCTAAAGAATTTAGAAAAAGGATTAATAATTAAAAGGTGTTTTAATTATTAGTGAGAATAATAAAGGTTAATAATAATAATATTTTATGGAAAAAATTTCAGCTGAAAATTTTGCCTATAAATATACTATTATAACCCTATTTTTGCCTTAACCAAAAGATTGACAAAACCCTAATTCTCTCCATCTCCTCCTCCTTCATTACATCGTTTTCTTGGTGGATACCGGTGGAGTGCTTCACACTTGAGGAGCATCTGCTAAGGATCTCCGTTCATCGTTCTTGGATCGCTATTAAAGACCTCCATCTTTCCATTAACGTAAAGCTTCTTAAGGTAAACATACTGAACTACGAATTAAATATTATTTTTTCGCATGGCTCCTGCGGAGGGTTTCGGTTCTTTTAAGAGTAAATTTACGTTTTCGCTGCGTTTATGTGCTAAAAACCCTTCAGTAGCCACATTTTTCATGTCTGCAGATCTCACCCTTTGAGAGTTGAACATTGCCTCATCCGCCTCAAACTTCGTTAGCTTGACAAAAGCCAACCCCAGTTGCCCCATCGTCTCCCCAATTTCTTGCTGAGCTTTAATTTCATGTCAATAGCATACATCCCATTTCATTATACATATTATTAGTACCTAAATCAACTACATGACAGTATAATATTACAAATTTACATATAACACCGAGGCAAATATCGATATTTCCTTTATTGTATGGAGCTAGGAAATTGATTAACATACATTTAAGCTCAATCAAGTCTGAGATGTCGCAACTCAAAATGGTCTCGCTAGATCAGCATTATCAGACAAATATTAATACATATTTGAATCGAGAAACATTACTAATTATATAAACCGACAACATAGCACTCAAAATTTATAATTTACATCAAAAGAGTTCAATAGACCTGCTGAGAAGCATTACCAATCTGATTCTCGAAATCCTGCAACTTACCCTTCCTCTCCAAAAATTCCTTATCTTCCTCCACAACCGGTGGCTTACCGCACCCCAATCATTCGTAACCGACTGCTTCAACTCCTTAAAAATCCTCAACAAATCCCTCCCTCCTTTCGCAGGCAACGCAACCTCATTCACATCCAATGCACTCCCTTGCAAACTCTCCCTCCCAAACAACTGCCAATGCAACTTCACCGCCCCATCCAACATTCTCGACGGCACGTCCGTGGTCCTCACCAACGGTACTTCCCATTCGACACGTCTTGCTCCTTCTGAGGATCCGAAACCGTGATTCGCATAAACTTCGCTCTGGAATGTGAAGTCGAAGTTGCGAACAAATCATGACCGTTGACTCCACTTCCTCCGTTGCTATCTTCTCCATCGAACGATCGAAATATTACTTCAACATACGAAGGCGGTTCAAGAAACGTGTTGTACGGATTAGGTTCTTGATTTCTCGATTGTTTCTACACATCTCGGATCGAGATGTGTAGGAGAATATAATAAGAAGGTGAGCGGAGGAGAGGATGGTGGAGGTGAGAAGGGGTCTGAAGATCTGAGTGAAGAGAGGGGTTGAAAGACGAGGCGGCCACTGCTAATGATTTATGTTTGTTTAGGGTTTTATATAAAAATGATAAATTTTTAGGGCTTGTCTGTTAACGGGCTGGGCCTTGACTTAATTAAGTCTTTACAATCATAATTTCTTAATTATTTTGATAAATATCTTGTTGCTTTTCTGTAAATTATTTTAATATTATTTTAATTTTCGAGTATCAGCTCAGATTTAGAGAGAAAGAGTGAATTTTTGTTAAGGGGGAAATACCACCCAATTTTTGGCCTGGGAAAGTGTGCAGATCTGTGTCTCAACATCATTTAATTATTTTTTTAGTTTTTTATTAAATATTTACAATTTTAAATTTTATAAGAAAATTGTATAACTAATGTAAAATATATGTCAAAATAACACGACAATGATAAAATTAATCGGAACAATTATTTGTATAATTGAATTGTCGAACAAGAATTTTAAAAAAAAAATCATTCGGGACAAGAATCTACATGGAACCGTGTTGACCGTAATTTAACTATTATAAAAACACATAATACAAAATCTAATTTTTTTAAAAAAAATACACAACTTAAAAATTAGTAGGTAATATCATCCGTATGGTTGGATCGTTGAACAAGAATTTTAAAAAAATAGAATCACCACTCGGGACAAGACTTGGTTATAGGAACTCGTGTTGACCGTAATTTGACTATTATAAAAACACACGCTATAAAATCTAAATTTTAAAAAAAAATTACACATTTTTAAAATAAGTAGGTATCATCATCCATACGGTTGGATCGTTGAACAAGTATTTAAAGAAATAGAATAATCACTCGGGACAATACTAGGTACCAGCAACCCGTGTTGACCGTAATTTGACTATTAAAAAAGCACGTGATATAAAATCTAAATTTTTAAAAAAAAAAAATTAAACATCTCTAAAATTAGAAGGTAACATCATCTATACGGTTGGATCATTGAACAAGAATTTCAAGAAAATAGAATCACCACTCGGGACAAGTCTTGGTTATAGGAACCCGTGTTGAACCGTAATTTGACAATTATAAAAACATACGATATAAAATTTAATTTTTTTAAAAAATATTTAGACATTTTTAAAATTAGTAGTTATCATCAGCCGTACGGTTGGATCGTTGAACAAAAAATTTTAAAAAATAGAATCACCAACCCGGAACAAGACTAACGTAATGTGAACCCGTGTGCACCGGGGTTTGACTATTAAAAAAGCATGTGATATAAAATTTATTTTTTTAAAAAAAAATTACACATCTCTAAAACTAGTAGGAAACAAAATTTGTACGGTTGGATCAATTAAAAATATTTTAAAAAAATTATAACATAAATATAACAAATAAATTTTAAGAATAGTACAATAACTAATGCAACACTAAATAACCTACTGCAACACCATAAAGCAAATACAACGCCTGAAGTGCCACATCAGCAAGTGGGCCCCACTGTGTGCCACGTCAGCATGCCACGTCAGCATTTTGGGCCCCCATGTGGGTCCCACTAATCCCATGTCAGCATTCCACATCACCAATGGGCCCCAAAATGCTGACGTGGCATGACACGTTAACATGCCACGTTAGCACCCGTGGGTCCCCAGCACGCCACCTCAGATTTATTTCCACGTCAGCATTTATTAAATAAAAAAAATATCTAATGCAACGCTATGACCTCTACTGTTGCATGCTGCACAACACTAACAGTTATTAGCAATGGTAGCTTCAATGTAATGAAACGCTTTCACCACTATGTTGCAATAAACTGAAAATTTTGTAGATAATGCAACGCTTTTTGTGCAACGCTGGATAAAAATCGTTGCCTATGTGCACTTATGGCGTAGTGAATGTTCATGACCGATAAGATGATGATGCCTAAAACTTTTTTACCTATGGGAGGATTAGCTAAGAATGCGATCGCTATCCAACCTGAAGCTTGATAAATAGACCCTACTTTAATAATCACTTTGTACTTTACATATTTTGTAACTCTGATCCAAGATATAAATCAATCACCTGGTTCCTAGCGTGCAAAAGACTCAGAAAAGCTCATCTTAGTTAAAATTATGTACATGCCTTCAGGAGAACATATTGTAAAGGCTAAAATCTAAATTCCATGAAAAGAGAAGATGAAAGGAGAAAAAATACGACAAATATAAAAGTAATAGGAAGAAATAAAGGGAGAAAATCATTAATCCTTGAGATGGATGGCATGAGAGATATGTTCACCTCCACTTGAAACTCAAAAAAGCTCATCGTTCATTAATGTTGTAGATCCATGAGAGCACACCTTACACAAGAGATAACAATCCAAAAAAATTAAAGATTATGATACGATAATTGGTGGAATAATATCAAAAATTGCACATGAACTACAACTTTAAGTCTCTCGTTCATTAATGTTTATAACGGGTTTTCAAAAAGTAAAAAAGGCACTGAAGTGGAATATCGATGACAGATCCTTCCCCGTTATGCAAGCACTTTAAATACCTGTTAATAAACCAGGTAAAATTGAATTCCTGAAGAAAAAATAGTTACTGAAACTTCAAGAACTAATATGGCCAAATAATAAAATTATCAACATTGTTCTAGAACACAATTAAGGGATGTCAATGAGGCTGAAAAGAAATAGCTATTTCAGCAAGATTATCAAGCTGTCTTAGACTCTGTTTCTTTTAAAGCTGAGGCATTTACTCACCATATTCCAGCTTATCAAGTTCTAGCTGAACAGGACAATGTGGCTTCTGAGAGAATTCTCAACTTGGTGCACACAACTGCTTCTATGCAAAGGGCCAAGGATGCAATCACTACCATGCCCTTCACAGCTGGTGATGAATTTGACTATCTAGCTGGTGGTTCTGAGGAGTTTGGGGATGAAGATGATGATGAAGAAGATTTCATGCACACAGGGGGAGAAGCAGGCCATAGCTCAAGTACAAACACTCCATCTTGGATGTTTAGCAAAGACTGTGATGAGCACCATTTCAAATCAACTCTCTTTCACATCATTCAACAAACTCAGACAGCTCTTCAAGCCACTACAAATTCCAACACCAAGAGACTTTTTCATTTACTTTATTTTCTTCTATTTTCGTTAGTAATTTACTGAAATGTCCCTACTTCCGTTAAAGTTAACGGTTATCTTGGATGGAAAGTCATTAACGGGGTGCAAATAGAAGAGAAATTAATTTTATGGGGTGCAAGTTGACAGAGAAAATAATGTAGACTGAAATCGCAAAAATAAAAAAAAAGTGGATTACGAACTGCCAATTACTAAAATAAAAAGAACTTATTATTGAATAACACACAAGTCAAAGATTTGTTAGATGA